>NC_090252.1:74097807-74100307 GCF_037325665.1 Littorina saxatilis
GGTCAGAACCAGAAGTGCCAGCCTCCGCCCCAGTTCCGCCACCGCCTGTCCTGCAGTCCGCACCTCCACACGGACACCGTTGTAGCAGGGGACAGACACCATGGTGGCCGGTCCGACAAACCTGTAACAAAAAACAATCGTATTGAAAAACAACAAAAACAGATACGATTCGTCCAACGAGAAATGATTACACTGAAAGATAAGAGAATAACATTGCTCCAGCACTATGACATATTTTTGACATGATGTTGTCACTTCTCTCACCTGGCCACGATGTCCAGGTAAAGTTGATCAGTGAGCCGAGTGTCCACAGTACAGGCCATCCTGTGTTGCCACCAGGTGCTCAGCTGTGATAACACGGCGGGTGTCACGTGCCAGTACGATGCAGGCTGGGACAGTTGGTCAGAGCAACAGCACAGCTGTATGGCGTCTGCTGCATTGGCCGCACCCAGGCTCTGACACACCGCCTGCAGCATAGAGATACGTAATACTTTATGTTAGCGTGTGACACGAGTATTGTTGTGTGGTCGGGTGAATGCTGACTCAGCACACACCCATGTCTCTACAGTAGCGACAGTGCACTGTGTTGAAGAAACGCTGGCAGATCACAGATACGGCAAAGTTGCATTGTGCACGTTCATTTGACTTCAGGTGTCATCTTTGGTTACGATATGAACGACAGAAAGGCCAAAGAATGCATACCATCGGGACTAGATTAACTACACGGTAAGGCTTACAGCTTACACTATGAACAGAAGGAAAGCTAAAGACTGGATACCATAGGAACAACACTGACAACACGGTACAGCTGACGTCATTGGGAAACGTTACCCAATCATGAAATCGCTGCTTTAAACTTGATTTTAACACTGAAAAGAATTCGGACTTATTAACTTCCAAAGAACATGTATCAACCTTGTTGTTTGCTTGTAAATATCGTGTTTCGAATTTCGAATGATACAAATTGCACCCTCTCTCCCCCCCACCCCCCTCTTCCCTCTTCCATCCCCCATAACTCTCTCTTAAGAAAAAGCCCAGCCTTAAATCTTCATCCTTGCCAAAAAAAAGTTCAGTTCAGTTCAGCTCTCTCTCATCTCGCCCTCTCTCTCCCTCTCCACCCCCCCCCCCTCATCTCTCTCTCTCTCTCAGTCTCTCTCTCTGTCTCTCTCTCTCTCAGTCTCTCTCTCTCTCTCTCTCTCTCTCTCTCTCTCTCTCTCTCTCTCTCTCTCTCTCTCTCTCTCTCTCTCTCTCCTCACCTGTTCGAGCTGTTCATCATTGTCCAAGACTCGCTCCAACTGCGCACTGCTGACGTAAGGCAGGAAGAGAGTTTTCTTGACACTCCGACCAAGTCCGGTGTCACTCACAAGGTGCCTCACCACTCTCTCCGACTTGTCCAGCTGCTTGACCGCTTGCTTCACCTTCTGGGCAAGGCAGGGATCGGCCAGGGGGTCTGTCGCGTTCGAGGCACCCTTGGTTTTCCCCACAGACTTGAGTTCTCCGATCAGAATGCCGTGCTGGCGGTGGATCAACAGAAAGTCAAAATCGCCCTGACGATCTCCTTGTGGTAAGTCTTTGGGCCGGGGGAGCCGTTTAGCGGCCGCGGCGTAGGCAGGCTCGTTGAGGTAGCTGCCGAACTGTAGCTGAGACAGGATGAACATGGCCTCGTGACGACTGTCGCCAAGCTCCTGCAGGTTTTGCATCACGTGGTTCTGGGTAAAATCATCTTGTAAGTCGCAGTCTTGCATTCCTACTGGAGGGAAATGTGGTCCTGGCTCCTCGGCCCACATATGCTGCGGTACTGTCCATCCCTCAGGGTTGGTACTGAGAGCTGTGTGGCGCAACCGGGCACGAGGTTGTGGCTGTAGCACATGCACAGACAGATCGGTACCGGGTACAACATCCCTGACGTAAGGCACTCTGTTAAAATGTACCGGCGGCACACAGTAGGTACGGGTTAGAGCGTCAGGGTAGAGTGACGTCACAATCTGCCGCCAGTCGTCAGCCTGTGTCTGTTGCCTGTTTCTGGCCGCCATGGTCTCGGGTTCAAACCTTTACTTGCTACAAGCAGCGTGCTTCCTGACTGTGCACGCAACTCACAGCCGTCTGTCTCGTTGCACTGCTGGGTGTGATCAACGTCTTTTCTTTCCCTTCCACCCGGTTAAAGGATCAGTCTTGGCATCATGCTGGTTTTGATCAACGTCTTTTCTTACCCTTACACCCGGTTAAAGGATCAGTCGTGGCTCCACGCATGTCATGTTCTGCTGGGTGTGATCAACGTCTTTTCTTTCCCTAACACCCGGTCAGACAATCAGTGCTCGACACATGTTCAGTTTTGCTGGGTATCTCACTCAGTGACAGAATGAAACAAACCTGAAAACGCTTGGTTCTCATTGGTTTGCTTGGACGACAACTGCTGCTCACGACCGCTTCATACGGCTCCGCCACCTCCGGAATCGTTTCCTGTCGGCCTCATCTTCTGTCCAGGCTCTCCCCAGGCCAC
>NC_090252.1:74105307-74124119 GCF_037325665.1 Littorina saxatilis
TTTGGAGGTACCCTTTATCGAACTCACAACTCACGTGTTCGATGGTATCCCATTAGCAAGACATTGGTTATTTCCCTTAGACCATACTGACACCCTTACTTCGGCGGCGGTCACGTAATACCCATAACATACATCTTTGATCTGAAAAGTGTGCCAGATTGTCAAGTAAAGGGCCTTTTATGGCATTTAAAGTTTGAATGAAATGACACGGGAGTGAATGTTTTAGTTGGGGTACTTCTTCTTTTTGTCGATCGCACTAGGTATATTGTCAGCCCGGACAGCGAGGCGAATGATGCCGTCTTCTCCAGGTCTTCCTTTCCTCCGTACAGCTTGCAGTGGAGGGAGACTGCAGTTGGCCACACGGTTTTTCTCAGACTCTCAAGGATGGTGCATCGCTGGAGGATGTGTTCAGTGGTCTGGTCTTCTAGTCCACAGCTTCACGCAGGGGAGGGGACTAGCTTCATCTTTTGAGACATGTGTACATTTAGGCGGTTATGCCCAGTGCGGAGTCGCATCAGCACGACTTGTCCATATCGCGTGAGGAGATGATACTCATTCTTCCGTTTCTGGGGCCTAAACACTGCCTTGATGAGGGTTTTCTTCTCCATGAAGCTGACATGGTTGTCTGTTTGGTCTCCCTGTGCTCCGAGTTTGGCGAGCTTGTCTGCCCTCTCATTTCCGGGGATCCCGCAGTGGGCAGGTAACCACTGCAGTACCACTCGCCTTTGTTGTTCGACGTTGTGGAGTTTCTCCATGAGGTGTGGAAGTCTTCCCCCTGCGAGGGCCTCCAGAACTGAGAGTGCATCTGTGAGGAAGACCGCCTAAAGACATTCGGTAGATGAGTCCTGAAAAATGAAGCAGCCTGCACGAGGGCTTGGATTTCTGCACTGTAGGTGGAGGAGTGCTTTCCAGCTGGAATGTTAGTGGTAGTGGTGTGTCCCTCAGGCAAAGATGCGTACACGCCAGCTCCTCCGTTGGCCACGGCGTCAGTTGCAGAGCCATCAGTATAGACGTGGATCCAGGATTCACAGGGGTACTGCTCTGCAATCGTGGCCAGGATGAGACTGCGTCTTGCATGGTCGCTCTGGCTATCTTTGGGGGCGATTTGTGGGACGGTCATCTTGATTTGGAGTTTTGTGTGGCTGTCCTTCCATGGTTGGGGTGTGTCGGAGGTGTTTAAAGGCAGTGTTGTAGATGGTAACTGATCTGTGTACCCTTTGGTCAGTCTTTTGCTCTCATGAACAAAGCTGCTGCGCTTCAGGCGGTTTCCGGTGAGACCTTTCAGCTTGTGGTGCATGGGATGGTTGGGTAGGCATTTGTATTTCTCAGCCTGCACCATGATCTTGGCGTCTCTTCTGTCGCTGAGTGGCTGCAGCCCAACAGTCTCCTCCATGATCTTGAATGGTGTGGACCTCATGGCTCCAGCGATGACTCGAAGAGCCGGGTTTTGCACCTTATCCAGGGTTTGTAGGTGAGACTTCGCTGCTGTCGACCATGCTGGGGGTCCGTACTCAAGGTGGGGTCCCGGGTTGGACTGCTCCTTCGTATATACCCGCTTAAGTATGTTTTCGTTGCCACCCCAAGTGGTTCCTGCCAACTTGTGCATGATGGACATCTTCCGTTTCGCTTTGCCTTCAGCTTTCTGGATGTGGGGTCTCCCTGTTTACTTCTTGTCATAAGTGACGCCGAGATATGTAACTTTCTCTTCTGTTTTCAGGGATGTTCCATCCAGCTTGATGGTGCCTGCTTTTTGTTTTGGAGAGAGGGTGAAGAGTGTGGTGGAGGACTTTTCTCTGTTGATGCTGACATTCCAGTCCTCTGTTGGGGTACGAAAATTGGTTCAATAATGTTTTTGTTCAGTTTAGATTGATGGCTTGGCCTCTTATTACAATTTGTCATTGCACAAACACACACAATAAAACCACACTATCAAATGAAACTAAAACAAATAATACAAATTATCCCACAAACGTGAGAGGGTCACCCGTGAGATAATATTCGTTCAAATCACACGTGTGTATATCATGTAAATGAGGTCATGTCAAGCAAGTCTGGCAGGGACCTGTTTTTCCACTGCTTATGGTGCCAAAGTCACGGAGACAAACGTCATTATAGAAACAAACATTCACGCCACACTTTCAGAGTGACGTTTCTTTGCTTTGACGTAATAGATTGCACGAGGCTTTAGAAGAGATCGAGGTTCCAAAACAAGCGTCTTCAATTTAGCTGCCTCGACTGCAGGACATTTTCAGTAAAATACACGTAAGTACAGTATGTAGGATAAACAGAATACTACATGGCTTGCTGTTTCGTACCAGATTTACACTCGTTGCTTTTTCAAATAGTGAACAGCTCGCTTTCGCTCGCAGTTCAATATTTAAAAAAAACTTTCGCTCGCAGTTCAATATTTAAAAAAACCAACTCGTGTAAATCTGGTACGACACAGCAAGCCATGTATTCTCTATTTAATGTACAAGCAACGATATACACACGCTTTAAACGATGATGACACACAGGCACAGACACAGACACAGACTGTCTATCCTAGCTGATCTGTCTCTTCGGGATACGAAAAGAATTTAGAAGGAATGAATGACTCTTTGAACTAGTTCTTGCATGCCAAAGGGACCTTAAATCGTTTACCGGAAGGTATGATTTGAAAACAAAGGTTAAAAGGATGGCTAGAATTACGGACAATGTTGATAGCTTTTCACTTCATGGCAACCTGCAAGAGACTGGTCAGCTGTCGTTGGGGTTGCCCAACAAGTTTCCTGGCCGTCCCAACAATGTGGTGCAGTTTGGCCTGTATTGTTTACATGTGTGGTACATATGTCACAATGCGTCATGTTTTATTGTCAAAAGAATAACCTAAAACGGTCAATTACTGCTAACTGACTAACCACACCACGATCCACTCTCGCAGTCACACAATTTTTTTAGAATCAACAAAAGGATAAGTTCTAGACGTCTGTTTATATACACTAACTCTCCACCTCCCTCTTCTCGTGAAGCCAAAAGGATAAGTTCTAGACGTCTGTTTATATACACCTCCCTCTTCTCGTGAAGCCAAAAGTGTTTTTACGACCAAGTCGTGAAACAAAACAAAGACAACTGACAAAAGCCAGTTAAAGTTTATGAAATAATAAGAACACGCTGAACCGTGTAAAGTTGGAAAACACTTAGCTGCTCTGTAAAAAGTCTTAGCCTGTACAGGCGTTAACACTCCACGTTGTCACAACTCAAAGTTCTTCATAAAGGGTTAGAAAGATGACAAGGTGGGGGCGTTTACGCTTGGGTGCACTCAACTCTCAGTGTAGCCAGGGTCCATTCGATAAATCGCAGTGGTGCATACAGGTGAAAGTCGCAGCAACACCAGCAACAGCCGTAGAACAGCAACCGTACAGCAAAGAACAGCAACCCCCGTCCAGCAAGAGTGTAGCCCGTCTCCAGCAAGTCTCCAGCAACCAGGTAGCAACAAGGCAGCAACCGGGTAGCAACCGGGTAGCAAGCTGAAACAGAGTAGTTGGTGCAGTGACCATGGCAACAATCCCCCCCCCTTTCCACCTTTAAACATATCTAACTTCCCCCTTCAGCGAGCACGTGGTACCTGCAAGAATAGACTTTTTAATAACAACTCAAGACATTTTCTCCTCCTCTCGATATCTGCAAAAACCATATACAGATTACAATTTAGCGTTATAATGAGCAAGTTATACGCTATCATGGAGAAACAAAACAGAGGTTACATTTCACAGACATCGACCGTTCACCAGCGTAAAGTAACGGCTAATTACCTCAACAGCTTGTAAAACGTAGCTCTCCCAAGCAAACCGCTTGAATATTTGGCTCCCGCTCGTCAGCGAAAATATGTAGCCAAATCCCTCCGTCCTAAGCCTTCTGCGTGCTGAGATGACGCCAGAAGCCCGTTGGTCGACCAAAACTAGTCTTACAACGCGTTGGAATCCTCCAAATCTTAGTTAACGGAAACCCAGACCTGTCGTCTGCAAAGCATGTGTAGAAAAAGAAAGAAAGAAAGACGGGAAAGAAAGACCATGTGATCTCCCTGACCAATCAGCAATCGCCTGTCCTACAACACGTGATCTCCCTGACCAATCACTGGTCGCCTACCATACACACGTATAGCATGCTAGGAACACGTGTTTTAATAGTGAGCGAAAAATCACCCCATATTCCCGCACGGATTTCACGCCGGCAATTTCCACGTGCATTACGTGATTTTCAGCAAAAGTTTTTTCCGCAATGCAGTAGCCAGCACAGGCGCATTGCATTGCAATTTGCAATTTGGGAAAGGCGCCCCACAAAGAGTTCCTTTCCCACTCGTGTCACTGAAACCGTGACACTCCTCCCCACTTCAAGACGAAACCTCGGTTTCGCTCCCGGCCATGTTCTCCCCCACAGCGCGAGATAGAAAATCCGCACCAACATTGTTGGCACCCGGAATGACTCATACCGTGAATTGGTACGGTTGGAGGATCAACGCCCAGCGCATAAGTCTGGCGTTGGCCAACCTTGCAACTTGCAGATATTGCAGAGGTTGATGGTCTGTCTCCAGACAGAAAGGTCGTCCGTGAAGGTACGCCTCGAACTTCTGAATGCCCCAGACGATGGCGAGACACTCGCGTTCAACGGTTGCGTAGGCTGCCTCGGCCGAGGTCAGCTTACGGCTGGCGAAACAAACAGGGTGCAGAAACCCCTCGGTCTCTTGAAGCAACACTGCCCCAAGTCCCTTCCCTGAAGCGTCTGTCCTCAGCACGAAATCCTTCTCCAAGTCTGGTAGCCGGAGTATAGGCTGACTGGTGAGTCGCCTCTTCAATGTGTTGAATGCGGAGCAGCATTCATCAGTCCACACTACAACGGTCGGTTGTAGTTTCTTGGTAAGGTTGGTCAGTGGAAGTGCGATTTCGGCGAAGTGAGGGATGAAGCGTCGATAGAAGCTGGCAAGGCCCAGGAAAGACCTGACTTCTTTCTTAGTGCGCGGTGGCTCCGCCTCCAGAATCTTCTGAATCGTGTCGTCCTCTGGAACGAGCAATCCCTCGCCGACAACATCAATCAATCAATCAATATGAGGCTTATATCGCGCGTATTCCGTGGGTACAGTTTTAAGCGCAGGGATTTTTTTTTTAATTATTTTTTTTAATGCAATTTATATCGCGCACATATTCAAGGCGCAGGGATTTATTTATGCCGTGTGAGATGAATTTTTTTTACACAATACATCACGCATTCACATCGGCCAGCAGATCGCAGCCATTTCGGCGCGTATCCTACTTTTCACGGCTTATTATTCCAAGTCACACGGGTATTTTGGTGGACAATTTTATCTATGCCTATACAATTTTGCCAGGAAAGACCCTTTTGTCAATCGTGGGATCTTTAACGTGCACACCCCAATGTAGTGTACACGAAGGGACCTCGGTTTTTCGTCTCATCCGAAAGACTAGCACTTGAACCCACCACCTAGGTTAGGAAAGGGGGGAGAAAATTGCTAACGCCCTGACCCAGGGTCGAACTCGCAAACTCTCGCTTCCGAGCGCAAGTGCGTTACCACTCGGCCACCCAGTCCACGTGACCCAGTCCAACATGACCCAGGAAAGACAATTCCCGAAATCCCAAGTAGCACTTTGACGGTTTAGCTCCCAGATTTCCGTCGTTGAACCTCCTGAACACGTCAACTCAACTCAACTCAACTCAACTCAACTCAACTCAACTCAATTTTATTAATCCATATGGAAATTACATTGTAACAATAATTATTTCCAATCAAAAGAATAAGAATGCATAATAAAGTAACATCATAAGAAAATAAATTAAAAGAGTATGGTAATAATGAGTATGATCACAGTCTCACTAATGCACACAGTCTTCCGTCAAGTCAGGTCTGCCAACACACCACTCACTCACACAACAACAACAGCAACAGCAAAACAATTTAACAAAAACCATAAATTCCAATAACAAAGAGACGTATAAGAATCCACATCCACATCCACGCACCCACAGAGTATACAAAGCACCATATGTCGACTATAACACTACACATTCGGACACCCAGCAACAGAGCACAGCATCAAATTATGACAGAGAAACATGATAGAGGCCTCCAACATGTGACTGGTTGAAAGCATGGATAGCTCTGGGAACAAAAGAATTGCGGAAACGTGACGTTCTAGCAACCAGAGCACTCATGCAGTCTACCACTCCTGTCAATGCGTCGTGAGTCAAATTCAGGTTTCAGTGGGTGTGTCTCGTCAGCCAAAATTGAGGTCAGTCGGTCAGTCAGTGGTCTCTGGCAAACTGATTAAATGGTCTCCTGTTTCCTGCCTACAACAGATCCAGCCCTCTTGACTAGCTTTTCTAGCCTGTCACTATCCTGTTTACTAAGGTTACCCCCCCCCAGCACACACATGCATATGTCAACACGCTACCAACAGTGGACAGATAGAACATCTGCAGGATGTCATCACGAACAGAGAACGATCTAAGCTTCCCGTAAGACAGTACATGCGCGTGTGCGCTTTCTTCAAGATTTGATCAGTGTTGGCATGCCAAGACAGCTTGTTATCGATCACTACACCTAGGTAGCGATAGCTTTCAACCTGTTCGACTTCAACACCAGCTATCTCGATAGGCTTGTCAAGTTGTGTGATACCTTTTTTCTTCTAGTGTCAAAAATCATTTCTTTTGTTTTTCCTGTGTTCAAGTCCAGGTAGTTCTCGTCGTACCAGTCCACAAAGCTGCTAACTTCTTGTCTGTAGTGTGTGTCATTGTCGTCAGTGATCTGACCTGTAAGTCCAGTATCATCAGCAAATTTGTCGATGAAGCACGACCCGTGAGAACTCCTGCAGTCAGCAGTATACAGGGAGAACAGAAAAGGTGCGCAGGGTGTCGATGTTCAGACCATGTCTCAGTCGCGATCAGCACATCGATGAAACTGCTGATGTCCTCGCGCTTCAACGGTTCCAAAAGTTTCCTCATCATCCGAGTGAAGACGGCTCCTGCATTCTGTAGCCCAATAGGCATGACTGTCCACTGGAAATGGCCGAAGGGAGTGGTGAACGCAGTCTTCTGACGATCCTCCTCGGCAACAGGAATTTGCCAGTATCCCTTTGTGAGGTCTAATTTGGAAAAGTAATTGGCCTTGGCCAAGTGGCTGAAGAGGTAGTCTACATCAGGCATGGGTTCTGCATCAAACGCGGTGATCTTGTTCAGTTTCTGGTAGTCGACGCAGAACCTGACGCGACCATCCTTCGTCTTTACTAGTACGGTCGGTGAACTGAAGGGAGAGTTTGCCGGTTCGATGACGCCTAACTCAATCATGTTGGCGATCTCCTTCCTGACCACCTCCTTCTGGGCATGAGGCATGGGGTACTGTTTCGTCCTCACTGGCTGCTTCTCCAGCAAGTCGAAAGTGAACTCCTCCAGATGCGTCTGCAATGGCAAGTCCGTGAGAACGCGTGCTGCATCCTCCACGATCTCTTGCAGGTCTGCCCTCTGGTCGTCTCCCAAATCAGATGAGATGTGCACGTCAGTGTAGTCCTCTCTGGTCTCCAGCGGACAAACTGGTACTCGGCATCTTCCCTCTTCATCCGTCGTTTCGTCCATCACGACAGCAATCTTCTCTGTCTGTGGTTTATCTTTCTCCCCGTAGGCAGTCCTCTCCACGTAGGCGCGCAGCAAGTTCACGTGGTACAGGCGTGGTTTACCATTCATCATGATCCTGTAGTCGTTCTGGCCCACTTTCGCTGTCACCTCAAAAGGTCCTTGCCACTGCAGCTAAAGCTTATTGTGTTTGACAGGCAGAAGTAGCAGCACTCGTTCTCCAATCTTGAAGCTGCGTGGACGTGCCTTGCGGTCGAATCCTCGCGCGTAACGCTGTGCTGCTCTTCCCAGGTTCTCTTGAGCCAGTTTGCAGGTCTCCTCTATCCTGTTCCTGAGTTCTACGATGTAGGTCGCTGTCGTTTGCACCTCCTCGTCAGCTTCTTCGTCCGTCCAAGCCTGACGTAGGATCGCCATGGGACCGCGTACCTGTCTGCCGTACAGCAACTCAAATGGGGAGAATCCCAAGCTCTCCTGAGGAACCTCGCGATAAGCAAAGAGCAGTGCTGGGATGTACCTATCCCACGTGCGTGGTTTCTCCTGTGCCAGTTTCTTCAGCATGGTCTTCAGGGTGCCATTGAACCTTTCCACCAGCCCGTTGCACTGAGCATGGTAAGGAGTAGTGAAATGCTGCTCGAGCGATAGCAATCGTGCTGCCTCCTCCCGTGAATTGAGTGCCTCTGTTGGTGAGTACCTCTGAGGGAATCCCCGACCGGGACCACATGGTGACAAGTGCCTCAGCCACACGTGTATCTTCAATAGACGGATGGCCTCCGGATATCTAGTGGCGTAGTCTACCATGGTCAATATGTATCTGTTTCCGTCCTCAGACGCAGGCAAGATGAGACCGATAATGTTCACTGCCACCCGACGAAAGGGTTCGTCGATGAGTGGCATCTTCTCTAAGGGGACCTTCCTCACCCTTCCTTTGGCAACCACCTTCTGGCATTTGTCGCATGACGCACAAAAACGTCGGACATCAGTGCAAATGCCTGGCCAATAGAAGTGGCGCCACACACAGTCCGTGGTTTTCTTGGTGCCCAAGTGACCCCCCAGTATGGAATCGTGCACCATTGCCATGACACCTTCGCGAAACTCGCGAGGCACCACAACCTGTTTGAAAGATCCTTCCCTGTTGCTGAACTCGCGGTAAAGCAATTTCTTCTCCCTGAGAAACTTTGACCTCCGGTGTTTCCCGCTGAGCTTGACCTAACCCGACTTCGCATGCTCCCGAGGAGTAGCTAATGTCGGGTCAGTGTCCTGAGCCTTCGCGAGAAGCACGGGGGTAACGTTTCCCAGGGCGGCTCGTGCGGCAGGTAAGGGTTTGAGAGGTTGGTTCTCTCGTTCCGTCTGTGCCCGCGTGAGTACAGAAATGACGTCGGGAGTCCGATATACGGGAACCTCCCTGATGACGCCGTCCACAAACACGGTTCACAATGGACACGGTTCACAATGAGCAGGTCGCATGGAGGATCGTCCATGACGACGGCCACAATGGTCCCCGTGAAAAAAAGGGGTTACGACCTTGATCACAGCCTTGTTCAAGTCGCACGCGTGAGAAGCCTCGGCCATTCTCACCCTTAAACTGTCGCCTGTGTAGGCCTTTGCCGGAACTAAACTTGCCCAGACCACAATCATGTCTGCCCCAGTGTCTCGCAGACCTTCGCCCTTCACCCCGTTGACGTAGACTTGACAATGCGGCTGGAAATGTTTCTTGGAGCAAGGAACGCAAAGTTGCGGAATACCACAAGTGCTCGTGACGTCCCGAAACTCTTCGCTGGCAACAAAATGCACGCCCTTCTGGTCAGATTGCCGTTTAAGGCAGTCCTTCTTGACGTGGCCCCGTTTTCCACAGTAGAAACACGTGATGTCGTTCCTGGAAGTAGATCCCTTGTGTCCGTGCTCGTCCTTCCCGTCCTTGCTCGTCCTTCCCGTCCTTGCTCGTCCTTCCCGTCCTTGCTCGTCCTTCCCATCCTTGGATCCTGAAGAACCGGAATTCCCTGACTTGTTCGGCCATGAGCTTGACGACTTCCCGGAGATCGCCTGGGAGTCTTCGTATACCCTGATCCATTCGGCTGCCTCCTGGGTTGTCTTTGGCCGGTGCTCCTGCACGAAAGACACCACCTCAGGTCGTAGGCTGGACATCAGCTGTTCCATCACAATCATGTCAGCGAGGTCGTCGACGTCCCACCTCTTCTCTGCCATGTCGACCCAGCGCCGCAGGTAGAGGTTCAGACGTGCCGCGAATTAATTGCTCAGCTCGTCACTCAGTCTCTTGCTGTTCCGCAGTCGACGTCGGTAAGCTTCGGCAGTCAAGTTAAAACGTTGGAGTAGCGCCTTCTTTAAAGCCCGATGGTCCCTCACCTCGTCGTCCTCCAGAGAGTTGTAGAGCTGTAGGGCGCGTCCCTTCAAGCAAGTACTAAGGCGACTGGCCCTCGTACCTTCTTCCCATTGCTGGTCAGAAGCGATACGCTCGAACTGGCGCAGAAAATCGTCGAGCTCGTCCTTGTCGTCGTCAAACGTAGGAAGTCGCGTACGGTCAGTCACAAACGTTGGCGCGCTAGTTTGAGTAGGCGTACCTGTCTCCGCCTTTAACTTGGCTAGCTCCAGTTGGAGATCGCGTTCGGCCTGTTTGTCACGTTCTCTTTCTTGTCTGTCACGTTCGGCCTGTTGTTCCCTTTCTTGTCTGTCAAGTTCGGCCTGTTCTTTCCTGTCCTGTCTGTCACGTTCGGCCTGCCGTTCCTGTCTGTCTGATTCTTCTTTTCTTGTCTGTCGCTCTACTTCTTCCTTCCGTTCTACCTCTAAGCATTTTATGACGCTTCGCGCTCTAACCCACGCGTCTCGGTCAGTCTGTCCCTCGCTGCCAGGAGTCAAATACCCCCCTTCCCCAAGTGCTAGTCTCCTCGTAGGAGAACCCTTGTCAGCCATGGTTTATGGGTAGAAAAGCTAAGGACCGTCTAACGCAGCGATCGCCAGAACCCGCGAAGACCAAACAATGGATACAAAAATCCAGCAACCAGAAAACGCAGAGGAAAAATCCAAACGGTGTGAAACGAACGCGTGACCTACCTTATCGGCTGCCTTTTGCGGTGAAACAGAGTGTTTCCCACAGCCGTGGTTAGGACATCGAGTCCTCGGACCCTTCCCCCCCAATTTCCAACAAAGTCAAAAATACGGAGAAAAATCCAAGTAAAACAAGATGGTAGACTAGTAACCTGTTACAGAATGCGAAACAACAAAGTAGAGAACACTGAGTAAAATGAATATAAGCAAATCCGCTTACCACATACGACGCCCTCTTGAACGTAAGGTTCCATTATGCAGAAGTGAGTTATGTAAATCTTCATTTTTTCCTTCAACGACAGCTTTGTGGAATAATCTTCCAGAAAATATACGACAAACGCAGTCAGTTGGTGAATTTAAAAGATTTTTGACCAATGGAGATGTTGTTGTTCCACAGTATTATTATTAAGGCAACCGTAAGGCACAGGTATTTCACAGAAGGTTGAGATTAAATATGAGCGATTTGCAACAAGACCTTGTTAACCGACACCTCTCTGATGATTTAGAATGTACGTGTGGAGTACGCCCGGAAGACGCTGAACACGTTTTGTTACATTGTCCAAAATTTAAAGAACATAGAACCATTTTATTCAATAGTCTGCCAACGCACGCTCTGGATTGCAAAACACTTTTGTTTGGAAATACTGATTTAACTATATCTTTGAACACGAAAATATTTTCTACTGTACAATATTACGTTATGTCAACTGATCGCTTCGAAGGAAACGTCCTCTACTGCGTTTCTGCAAAGCAATATTAACAGCGATTGTGTTTTCAGCGTAGCAATAGGGACCGATATTTAGACGAGACAAATAGGGGAAAATGCCGACGAGTCGAAGACGAGTCGCATTATACTTGTTCGAGTCTAAATATCGAACCCTATTGCTACGCTGAAAACACAATACAGGGTATATTGCTATTCTGACATAATATTCTGTGTCGAAAACATGTTTTTGTCAGCAACAACTACCAGACGATGGTTTAGTGCGCATATCCCTTACGCATGTATCCACGGAAATAACCGAACATTGAAAAACCCACGGACATGTATCACGGAGATAACCGGATGTTTGGGATTACGTCAATATGCCAGGTTTCATATGACGTCACGTAGCATATTTGCTTACGTATTAGTCAATTGTTCAAAAGTCTGACTTCTCTTGTTGATAAGAGCAGAAGGATTGTTTCAGGAGAAAGTCAACGACTAATATTAATGTTTTAGACTGGTAACTTCATTTCAACATTGCGCACAATGGACGTTGCATAGGGAAAGGAAAGGAGAGTTTGCTGATTATCTGCTAAACATGGGAAAGACCGTCTGCTAGATTGCAGCTACTTGAATTGTGCAAGGATTGTTGCCTTAAAGAACTGGATTTTACACGTAATGCATTTCATGTACGGTAAGAAAAAAATTGTGCAAATTGCATCGTCTGTCGACCAGTCACAGGAGCAAACCTGCCCAGGTATGCGAGAACTTAATATAAAGGTTTTTGTGTTTGGCGTTGCAAATATGCTCAAATTAAGAAAATTATTGAATGACCACCCTGATAAGTTTCAAACTTCAGTACGACCATCTAAGCATCTAAGTACATCAAGTAGAGTTTCGAACAAATAAAGTCATCTTGAAAGGCAAAAAGCATTACGTTACCTTGCAGTGTTCTATTCGGAGCATGATGAAGCTTCCGCTTTTGCTTGTTATTTGTATATGATTATCTTTCTACCCACTTACCCTCCTCCCTCTCTCTCTAACTTCCTCTCACTCTTTCTCTATGTTCCCTCTCTACCTCTATTTTCGGTATATTTGTTTCTCCCTACCTCTCTGTCTGTCTGCCTCCCTGTTAGTCTTTCTGTCACTGTTTCTGTCTCCCTCTCTTTTTCCCTATAACCCCCCCCCCCCCCATCTTTCTCTTTGTGCCTCTTTCTATGTCTCTCCCTGTCTCTCTCTCGCTCTCTGTACTATTGTTAAAAAGGAAGGTGAGAGAGAACCGGGCATATATATATAATTGTAGTGGAGGAGTGGAAGGTTGTAAGAACAAAGCCCAAGTCCAAGCGTCTTGTTTCAACTTTTTATTCGTTGTACAAGAAAACAATGCAAACGTAGAGGCCGAAGGCAAAACCCGTAGACAGAGAAGCAAATGTAGTGAGGTGTTCAGCTGATATGAGCGAATGAATGCTTATGCCGGTATGTATGTATGTAAGTTTCTATTTGTGTCCCCAGAATAAGTATCTATTTGGGACATGAAGGGGTTGTACGGTAAGAAAAAGTTGGGTGTGTGGGGGTGGGGCCGGGAGGATGACGGGAGAGGGACTGTAAAAGTTAAAAGTTGCGTTGATAAAAGTTATAAGAGTTTGGTATTGGGCACGTATCAGTTTCGCCTATAGTTACTATTGTTGCTGTGTCTATAATTATTGTGTCAGGGGGTTAGGGGGGTATAAAATAGTTCAGTTTTTATTAGGTCTAATAACTTTTTTTAAAAAGTGATAAAATCAGGACCACGTACCCTTTTTTTTAAAAACGTTCAGTATGCAAGGCATCTGTTCTGCCGAAGCAGTTTTAAAACTAGGTATTTAAAATGTACATAGTTTACATAATATACATAAAACTGGCATGGCTTGCTTAAAAAAAAAAATAAAAAAAATAAAAAAAAGGAATCGTAAATAGTTTGTCATATGTTGACGCAATAATTAATTATAATAAGGTTGGTAAAAGTGTTGCGTATAAAAAGTTTGTCATTTGATGACGCAAAAGTTAAGGATAAGATGGTTGATTTGTTTTTTAAAATTTGGTGGACTGTCATTTTTGAGCCTTGGCTGGGTATAGATGGGAGGGGGGGGGCTTATGCCGGTGGTTCGTGTCTATACTTATAGCCCCGGCGCGGACTGCATAGAAAGCACCGCGCCGCGAAGCTGAACATCGGCCTGGCTACGGCCAGAAACACGGAATCTGTGTTTCTTACACTAGCTTTACCCTCAGTTATTTAAGCAAATACATAACCAATCCTAAAAAAACGATACATCAAATTAAAGCTACGACCTTTAGCTTTTTATTGCAATAGATAACTTATATTTATTTAGTACGATACAAAAACAATGGTTCTAGTGAAGGCACTGAACCAACTTCAGTGCAGAAAATTGCTAAACTGGGATAATGGACAAATTCATAAATCATACGCATAAAAAGAAGAACCCTAGACAAACATTATGATATGCGTTACATGGGGGAAAATTATACAGTGACTTAGAACGAAGCGGCAAAATCGGAAAGTAAATGGAATCGGCTAAATTCCGGCGCGAGTACCTGTGTACTTAAATTCTGAATCTTCGCAGAGAAACCAAGCATAATTTATTACAACCAAATCCTAAAAGACAAAGATGAGTTTGTGAAAACCAATTTCTCTCAACGATACATGAAAACCGGTCAAAATCAAATTGACGCTTTGGTCAGTTCGAAGCATTATCGTAAATAATACAATAATATACAGCCATCTAGCCTAATCAGTGACTTCTATGCAAACCTAAATATAATTAGGACAATATCAAAGATAAAAGGGACTTTGAAAGATAGAGGTTAGGTCAGATATATACAGAAAGGTATTTTATTAGAATTTGTGCCAGTAGGTGCGCGCGCATCATCGTATCGTCTGCTACGGGTTTGTGACTCCGTTTGTACTGTACTAGGCTGTTTTCCTATGCGATGGTTAGAGTGTTTAGGGTAGCGAAGTGCACTTGGCTACATAATATAAGTGCATTTCCTTGACTGAATTGTTAATCACGCTTCAGCGTTCGTGTTTATGTTTCAAATTCCCTTTGAAAAACAAAGTTATAATTTCGGCAATCTGTCAATGTACATTTCATCAACACAATTGTTTAAACTACAAAACTGAAGTTCAATCCCTAAGTCTACGACATAACGTAAAACAGCTTTGTACAAACGAGATAAAAAAACGATAGTGTTTAAAAAAGCTAACACGATCATTTTTTTTTTCATAATGTGTTTCACCAAACAAATATATACAGCACTTTCAGACAGGGATGACCCATTAAAGTTTGCATGAATTTAGAAAATATCCGTGCTCCTTTGTAACCCTTTAGAATCGACCAACGGTTTGTTCAAACTTTGGCAAGGGAAAATAGCATTCTTCCACTAATCACACCAAAAGCTACACCTTGTCTGTTGTTGTTTTTCTGTGGATTTGAGTTTGTGCTCTTTTTGCTGTCGGTGTCTGTGAAGAAATAATGTTTGCTTTTGAAGTGTTGGTTTGGATTCAAGTGGACGATTGTTATCCCTTGTACTAGTCTGGATACATAATAGGACGGTTAAATCATTTACATGGAAAGAAATGTATTCTACGCCAAAATACAAAGAGTGTCCAATTATAACTGCATTTTCCCAGTATTTGTATGGGGAGGCTCAGCGATCACAGGCCTGACGTCCCTTCTCGTCTTTTTCTTGAACGTGATTCGCTCTTTTGCGTACATCACAGGCTCGGAAGAAGACGATGAGTTGCAACGTTCCTCTCTGATAGTTGCAGCTTCCGAGTCAGAAGCGACGGGATTCAAGTAGTCTTCAGGCAGGGAGCTGTCAGACGAAGGACAGGCGATGTGATGCAGGCAGTCATCTGACATGCTGCTGTCTGACACTGGGGAGGAGCAAACAGATGTCAGGCTGCTGTTTGATTTACGTACAACAAAACCCCGCATACTCGCGTGTTTACGAGGATTTCAGCAGCCATTATCGCTGATGAAATGTGCATGGACACTGCTATGACATCTTAGCTTCAGTGATAACGATGAACGTTAAATCCTGTGGTCCAGAATTGTTTATTGCTTAGCTCTTTTTATTTTTTTTATTTTTTTTAATTTTTGTTGTTGTAGATAATGACAGTATTACGTAAATATTAATTGATTAATTGATGGTGTTTGTTTGTTTACTCAACTTAAAGTATTTAACATCTGGTGCTTGCTAAACTCTATAAACATAAAGACTGCAATCAAAAAGGCACATGATTGACTTATTTAAAAAAAAAAAAACAATACGGAAATGATCAATCATTCGATGAATATCAAATTCAATAATAAATAAACAGACATTATAAATAGTGCAATACATTATCACATGCAAATCCATTTAAGAAAATCAAGCCAATGAATAAATGTACACAAATCAAATGAAGAATGACAAATCAAATTAAAGGATAACTAATTAATTAACAAACATAACATGAAACATTAATACAGAAAGACAGAAAGAAAGACAGACAGACAGAAAGCAAAGTCCTAATTTATTACAACAAATACATTTTCATCTAAACCATCAATAAATTATATGAGCTCAGGTGTATACCAGTTTCGGTGTCATCAGGAATCTCCGCATAGTCATGACCCAGTACACTGCTACAGGACTCTCTGTCATCCTGTGCTGCATGGAACATCACAGCGCCACCTGCTGCACGTCTCACGTTGTGAGGAGCGGGAGGTGGTGGAGGAAGTGTTCGTAGTCTGCCTGGAAGTAGAACATAAAGAAATGAGCCTCTGAAATCTGTGTTGTTTCTGGCACCACAGAGACAGGATGATACAAGCAAATCTAAAGGTTTATTTAGATGCCTTGTACTGGTGATGTGCAAGTATCAAGAAGAGGAGAAAGAAACAAAGAAAAGACACATACACCAACACACACATTGGAGCACGCAACGCACGCTCACACACACACACACACACACGCACACACACACACACGCGCACACGCACACACACACACACACACACACACACACACACACACACACACACATACACATACATATTGGAAAATGAACCATCAGGTCGAAGTCCTTAACACAGCATTTGTTGTCAAATTTGAATTGTCGACGTTACTATCATTGATTGGGTCAATTCTCCCAAAATGTGATCACTATCCCGCTACTCTGCTTCTGCTTTCATTCTTTGCACACATTTGTTTTATTCCTTGAGCTTGATTGATTGATTGACAGCTCACAACATGTTCTCCCCCACTCCTGCGTCTTGCCCCCCCCCCCCCCCCCCCCTGCAAGATAAGATTTTCGATTTGGCTGACGCATCCCGAAAGAAATCCTCTATCAATTTATGTTTTTGCTTCTTGGAAATGGCCCTAAACATGTTAATCAGTGAGTCGCGTCCACACGTATTCAATGAGTATATTTCTGGTGTTCATCGAGAATTCAACACAGGTAATCTGGCCAATCCCAAAACCTGTTACATTTCAAACCAACATTGATTGAATTACAATTAGCTTTTAATAACTGCGGACATAACAACTTACCTCTTTTCCAAAATAGAATTCCCATGCAGATGGAAAGGACCGTGACAATCAGCAACACCAAGCCAATAACACCTCCAAGTATGATGAACCCAACCACCACAGGATCAACTGCAACTCAAATCCAATAAAACATCACCCCATCAATCCATACATGAGGCAATAAGTTGGACAATCGGTTCAACAATCAAAAGAAACGAGCAAGCATAAGTGACTAATAATATATGTATGAACAGCTCAGTCAAAAACTTGTTAAGTCACTAAATAAGAGTTTGAGCCCACATCTGTGCAATTACTGTCAACAAGTTCTTTCTTCAACGGTCTCTGTTTTTTTAGGGGAAGGATGGATATTAACATAGCAATAAGGCATTCATAAATATGTCTTGAGAACATTACCTCTATGTCGTATGAATTTCAAATTATAAGACGTGTCAGCGTTACAAGCAAGAAATATGTGTAAGTATCAATTGGTGTTAAATCACAATCATTGGAAATTTCACTCACTACACACAATCTTCTTTCAAACAAATGAGTTTAAAAAGAGTGTTGTTTCGTTCAGATTGTTGTTCGAAAAGTACTACACAATTAAGTACGAATTATAAAATGCTTATCTTTAAGCGAGTTTTGTGTTTTGCCACATAAACATTATTACTTGGCGGCAGCGGCAAAGAGGCAGAGATGCCAGTGGTTTCAGATACTCCCAACCCGGTGATCCATTCTGTAGTGAGACTGGTGCCTGGGTAACGTGCTGAAAAAAGTATGGTATACCTTACTTGACAACGATTAAGGATACTAGCAAATGAAAATAATAGCACACACACACACACACACATACACACACACATACACCTACATCCACACGCACACATAAACACGCACACACATACATACACACACACACACACATACACCTACACACACACGCACACATAAACACGCACGCACGCACACACACACACACACACACCTACACACACAAACACACACACACACATAAACACACACACACTCACGTACACACACACACAAACACACGCACACACTCACGTACACACACACACACACAAACACACACACACACATACGCACACACACAAACACACACACACACACATACACACACACACACACACACACACACACACACACACACACACACATATATATATATATATATAGAGAGAGAGAGAGAATACTACATGGCTTGCTGTGTCGTACCAGATTTACACGAGTTTTTTTTTAAAAATATTGAACTGCGAGCGAAAGCGAGCTGTTCACTATTTGAAAAAGCAACGAGTGTAAATCTGGTACGACACAGCAAGCCATGTAGTATTCTGTTTATCCTACATACTTTACTTACGTGTATTTTACTGAAAATGTCTTGCAGTCGAGGCAGCTAAATTGAAGACGCTTGTTTTGGAACCTCGATCTCTTCTAAAGCCTCGTGCAATCTATTACGTCAAAGCAAAGAAACGTCACTCTGAACGTGTGGCGTGACGTGTTAGTTCTAAAGATTCATCGAGGGTAATTAGCGAGCGCAATTTTTGTTTCTATAATGACGTTTGTCTCGGTGACTTTAGCATCATAAGCTGTGGAATCACAGGTCCCTGCCAGACTTGCTTGACATGACCTCATTTACATGATATACACACGTGTGATTTGAACGATTATTATCTCACGGGTGTCTCTCTCACGTATGTAGGATAAATATATATATATATATATATAGATGTAACAACACAAACACAATATCCCGCTGGGTCTTGACTGAAATACAAGCCATATATATACAAAATCACGAGTGTTGTAAACTGTATATCCCATGAAGATCCAAAAG
>NC_090252.1:74129319-74201819 GCF_037325665.1 Littorina saxatilis
AGCCAAAAATAAGAGAGAGAGAGTCGTCAGTAAGCAGGGCCGGACTAGGCGAAGAGGAGGGGGGGGGGTTGCCAGTGGTGGCCCAGGGGGATGCCCCCCCTGGCGGCATGGGCGGATCAGTTCATTTTATGACTGGGTTTTTTCAAAAGTATATTGTGAAGATATGGGTGTGAAGGCGCGAAGCGCCGAGCCGACGGCGCGAAGCGCCTAGTTTGCTAGGGGGGTCCGGGGGCATGCCCCCCCCGGAAAATTTTGAAAAAAAGGAGGCAAAATGGTGCAATCTGGTGCATTCTGAGGATGATCATTACCAGTTTCAGGCAGCAGATTTTGTCACTGATTAATACCCCCAAAATTGAAACTCAATGTAAAATAAAGAAATGCATACCTCATTCAATATTTTTATTTTTTGGCTGGGGGGGTCCGGAAACCCTAGAACCCACCCCACCCCCCCCCCCCTCGTTGTGGGGGTCAGGGGGCGAAGCCCCCTGAAGCTGACGGGTAGGTCATATTCTGAGATAAGAAAATGGTCGCTCCTTGCATAAAACGGCATAAAATAAGCAATAATAAAAAAAAAATTAAATAAGTAAGGTACATGTTTAGGCTAGGGGGGGGGGGGGTTGCGCAACCCCCATAACCCCCCCGGTAGTCCGGCCCTGGTAAGTAGTGGTATTGACACGTAGCGATAATGACACGTAGCGCTAAAAGATGTAGTGCTGTCGACACGTAGTGATAACGAACTAATGATAGCGACTCATAGACAAATTATTTGTAGCACTAATCAACGTAGCGATAGCGGCACGTAGCACAAATGACACGTAGGACAAATGACACGTAGCACAAATGACACGTAGCGCTAGCGATACGCACCCTGGTCTTGGTGAAAAAAGCAGTGCGTTCAGTTTCATTCTGTGAGTTCGACAGCTTGACTAAATGTTGTTATTTTACCTTACGCGACTTGTTTTTTGTTTCACTCACATTTAACTGCAAGAAACTGGACTTGAACAGTTCATTCAGACGGTTCACTTTTGGTAAAGTACTTTGTCCTCGTGCTTCACACGCCCAATGAGGGCCATGTCATCTGCAGACTTCATTAGTCGTATGACTGGATTGGTTAAAGACATGCTGTTTGTACCACGCTGTGGAGAAACAACACTGTGGGACCTCGATGTTCAGAACAATCGCGTCAGATAGCCTTGAGTGTCAGAACAATCGCGTCAGATAGCCTTGAGTGTCAGAACAATCGCGTCAGATAGCCCTGAGTGTCAGAACAATCGCGTCAGATAGCCCAGAGTGTCAGAACAATCGCGTCAGATAGCCCAGAGTGTCAGAACAATCGCGTCAGATAGCCCTGAGTGTCAGAACAATCGCGTCAGATAGCCTTGAGTGTCAGAACAATCGCGTCAGATAGCCTTGAGTGTCAGAACAATCGCGTCAGATAGCTTAGAGTGTCAGAACAATCGCGTCAGATAGCCCAGAGTGTCAGAACAATCGCGTCAGATAGCCCAGAGTGTCAGAACAATCGAGTGCTGAGGCTGACACGTTGTGGTCGATCGCATAGGAACTCTGATCCAGAAAATCTTATTTTCATTTACATATAACTGGATTCTTCCAGGATAAGTGTAAGGAGTTGTACTGTACTGTACTGTATTGTATTGTATTTTATTAAAAGCGGACGAACAGTCCACAAAACGAACACTGACGGTGATACCAGCTGTGTCCACATGACTGATAATGAGGTCAACCAGCTGTGTCCACATGACTGATAATGAGGTCAACCAGCTGTGTTCACATGACTGATAATGAGGTCAACCAGCTGTGTCCACATGACTGATAATGAGGTCAACCAGCTGTGTCCACATGACTGATAATGAGGTCAACCAGCTGTGTCCACATGACGGATAATGAGGTCAACCAGCTGTGTCCACATGACTGATAATGAGGTCAACCAGCTGTGTCCACATGACGGATAATGAGGTCAACCAGCTGTGTCCACATGACTGATAATGAGGTCAACCAGCTGTGTCCACATGACTGATAATGAGGTCAACCAGCTGTGTCCACATGACTGATAATGAGGTCAACCAGCTGTGTCAACATGACTGATAATGAGGTCAACCAGCTGTGTCCACATGACTGATAATGAGGTCAACCAGCTGTGTCCACATGACTGATAATGAGGTCAACCAGCTGTGTCCACATGACTGATAATGAGGTCAACCAGCTGTGTCCACATGACTGATAATGAGGTCAACCAGCTGTGTCCACATGACTGATAATGAGGTCAACCAGCTGTGTCCACATGACTGATAATGAGGTCAACCAGCTGTGTCCACATGCCTGATAATGAGGTCAACCAGCTGTGTTCACATGACTGATAATGAGGTCAACCAGCTGTGTCCACATGACTGATAATGAGGTCAACCAGCTGTGTCCACATGACTGATAATGAGGTCAACCAGCTGTGCCCACATGACTGATAATGAGGTCAACCAGCTGTGTCCACATGACTGATAATGAGGTCAACCAGCTGTGTCCACATGACTGATAATGAGGTCAACCAGCTGTGTTCACATGACTGATAATGAGGTCAACCAGCTTTATCATAGCACCTTCAACCCCTCTCTTTGCATTCCAACTGGTCCCTATGTTCTCCTGTATTTCTGTAAGAAGTCCAGTGCCATACCTACTTACGAACTGCGAAAAGCGAAAGAATCAAACATAAAGGACACACATTTCAGGGAGATTTTATCATTGAGAAGGGGGGGGGGGGGGTCATTTTAAGTCAGGGTAAGAGGCCTGCATCAGTCATGTGGGGCTGAGTAACAGTAAGAGGCCTGCACCAGTCATGTGGGGCTGAGTCACAGTAAGAGGCCTGCACCAGTCATGTGGGGCTGAGTCACAGTAAGAGGCCTGCACCAGTCATGTGGGGCTGAGTCACGGTAAGAGGCCTGCACCAGTCATGTGGGGCTGAGTCACAGTAAGAGGCCTGCACCAGTCATGTGGGGCTGAGTCACAGTAAGAGGCCTGCACCAGTCATGTGGGGCTGAGTCACGGTAAGAGGCCTGCACCAGTCATGTGGGGCTGAGTCACAGTAAGAGGCCTGCACCAGTCATGTGGGGCTGAGTCACGGTAAGAGGCCTGCACCAGTCATGTGGGGCTGAGTCACAAACGCTTTCCAACAGTTCCCTGTGTTCGTTGGTATTTCTTTCATTAATTCAAAGCTTTTCCTACCTCCAGAACTGCGATAAACAAAATAAACAAGAAATTCCTCCGATAGGAAAAACACCCCCTACAAAGGGAAATAACCTTCTCAGTTGGTGGCAGTGAGAATGGTTATTTCCCTTTGACCAACGGGGGTGTGCCTCTATAAGTCGTTGTATAATTATAATCCACCAATAACTCCCGAACCGTGTGTTTGACTGGTCCCAATTTTTGTAAGGACCGTCTCAGGAATGTATAGAACCTGTTCACCAAGTTTAGTGACGATCGGTCCGTTCATTCTTGAGATCTATATGCGAACACCAACACACACCCAAATAATATGTCAGTCTTAATCTTAATCCACCAATAACTCCCTAACCGTGTGTTTGACTGGTCCCAATTTTTGTAAGGACCGTCTCAGGAATGTATAGAACCTGTTCACCAAGTTTGGTGACGATCGGTACGTTCATTCTTGAGATCTATATGCGAACACAAACAAACACACAAACAAACACATCGAGTGAAACCTACACACACCCCTATACCAGGGGTGTAAATGCAATATAAAGAACACACAGATCAGAAAGAATGTTTTCAGTGTGACACTTTGAGAATGTGTGACACAGACGCCATTCGCCTTGGCTCTGACAGATATGTTCATGTGTCCGCTTGTCAAAATGTGAGGCAGAACATGATTCGAGTTACAACATGGACATTACCGATTGACAAGCTGGCGATCTCACTCGTAAACATACCGTGCACTGTTTCCACTAACACTATAGCTGTCGCTGTGTGTCATACCGTGCAGTGCCTCCACTAACACTATAGCTGTCACTGTGTGTCATACCGTGCAGTGTCTCCACTGACACTATAACTGTCGCTGTGTGTCATACCGTGCAGTGCCTCCACTAACACTATAGCTGTCGCTGTGTGTCATACCGTGCAGTGCCTCCACTGACACTATAGCTGTCGCTGTGTGTCATACCGTGCAGTGCCTCCACTAACACTATAGCTGTCGCTGTGTGTCATACCGTGCAGTCTCCACTAACACTATAGCTGTCACTGTGTGTCATACTGTGCGGTGTCTCCACTAACACTATAGCTGTCGCTGTGTGTCATACCGTGCAGTGCCTCCACTAACACTATAGCTGTCGCTGTGTGTCATACCGTGCAGTGCCTCCACTAACACTATAACTGTCGCTGTGTGTCATACCGTGCAGTGTCTCCACTAACACTATAGCTGTCGCTGTGTGTCATACCGTGCAGTGTCTCCACTAACACTATAGCTGTCGCTGTGTGTCATACCGTGCAGTGTCTCCACTAACACTATAGCTGTCACTGTGTGTCATACCGTGCAGTGTCTCCACTGACACTATACCTATCGCTGTGTGTCATACCGTGCAGTGTCTCCACTAACACTATAGCTGTCGCTGTGTGTCATACTGTGCAGTGCCTCCACTGACGATACAGCCGTCGCTGTGTGTCATACTGTGCAGTGCCTCCACTGACAATACAGCCGTCGCTGTGTGTCATACTGTGCAGTGCCTCCACTGACCATACAGCCGTCGCTGTGTGTCATACCGTGCCGTGTCTCCACTAACACTATAGCTGTCGCTGTGTGTCATACCGTGCAGTGTCTCCACTAACACTATAGCTGTCGCTGTGTGTCATACCGTGCGGTGCCTCCACTAACACTATAGCTGTCGCTGTGTGTCATAACGTGCAGTGCCTCCACTAACACTATAGCTGTCGCTGTGTGTCATACTGTGCAGTGTCTCCACTGACACTATAGCTGTCACTGTGTGTCATACCGTGTAGTTTCTCCACTAACACTATAGCTGTCGCTGTGTGTCATACCGTGCGGTGTCTCCACTGACACTATAGCTGTCGCTGTGTGTCATACCGTGCGGTGCCTCCACTGACACTATAGCTGTCGCTGTGTGTCATACCGTGCGGTGTCTCCACTGACACTATAGCTGTCGCTGTGTGTCATACCGTGCGGTGTCTCCACTGACACTATAGCTGTCGCTGTGTGTCATACCGTGCGGTGTCTCCACTGACACTATAGCTGTCGCTGTGTGTCATACCGTGCGGTGTCTCCACTGACACTATAGCTGTCGCTGTGTGTCATACCGTGCGGTGTCTCCACTAACACTATAGCTGTCACTATGTGTCATACCGTGCGGTGTCTCTACTAACACTATAGCTGTCGCTGTGTGTCATACCGTGCAGTGTCTCCACTGACACTATAGCTGTCACTGTGTGTCATACCGTGCAGTGCCTCCACTAACACTATAGCTGTCGCTGTGTGTCATACCGTGCAGTGCCTCCACTAACACTATAGCTGTCACTGTGTGTCATACCGTGCAGTGTCTCCACTAACACTATAGCTGTCACTGTGTGTCATACCGTGCAGTGTCTCCACTAACACTATAGCTGTCGCTGTGTGTCATACCGTGCAGTGCCTCCACTGACACTATAGCTGTCACTGTGTGTCATACCGTGCAGTGTCTCCATTGACACTATAGCTGTCGCTGTGTGTCATACCGTGCAGTGTCTCCACTAACACTATAGCTGTCACTGTGTGTCATACCGTGCAGTGCCTCCACTAACACTATAGCTGTCACTGTGTGTCATACCGTGCAGTGTCTCCACTAACACTATAGCTGTCACTGTGTGTCATACCGTGCAGTGCCTCCACTGACACTATAGCTGTCACTGTGTGTCATACCGTGCAGTGTCTCCATGCCACTAACACTATAGCTGTCACTGTGTGTCATACCGTGCAGTGTCTCCACTGACACTATAGCTGTCGCTGTGTGTCATACCGTGCAGTGTCTCCACTGACACTATAGCTGTCGCTGTGTGTCATACCGTGCAGTGTCTCCACTGACACTATACCTATCGCTGTGTGTCATACCGTGCAGTGTCTCCACTAACACTATAGCTGTCACTGTGTGTCATACCGTGCAGTGTCTCCACTGACACTATAGCTGTCGCTGTGTGTCATACCGTGACAGTGTCTCCACTGACACTATAGCTGTCGCTGTGTGTCATACCGTGCGGTGCCCCCACTAACACTATAGCTGTCACTGTGTGTCATACCGTGCAGTGTCTCCATTAACACTATAGCTGTCGCTGTGTGTCATACTGTGCAGTGTCTCCATTAACACTATAGCTGTCGCTGTGTGTCATACTGTGCAGTGTCTCCACTAACACTATAGCTGTCGCTGTGTGTCATACCGTGCAGTGTCTCCACTAACACTATAGCTGTCGCTGTGTGTCATACCGTGCAGTGTCTCCACTGACACTATAGCTGTCGCTGTGTGTCATACCGTGCAGTGCCTCCACTAACACTATAGCTGTCACTGTGTGTCATACCGTGCAGTGTCTCCACTAACACTATAGCTGTCGCTGTGTGTCATACCGTGCAGTGTCTCCACTAACACTATAGCTGTCGCTGTGTGTCATACCGTGCAGTGTCTCCACTGACACTATAGCTGTCGCTGTGTGTCATACCGTGCAGTGTCTCCACTAACACTATAGCTGTCGCTGTGTGTCATACCGTGCAGTGCCTCCACTAACACTATAGCTGTCGCTGTGTGTCATACCGTGCAGTGCCTCCATGCCACTAACACTATAGCTGTCACTGTGTGTCATACCGTGCAGTGTCTCCATGCCACTAACACTATAGCTGTCACTGTGTGTCATACCGTGAAGTGTCTCCACTGACACTATAGCTGTCGCTGTGTGTCATACCGTGCAGTGTCTCCACTAACACTATAGCTGTCGCTGTGTGTCATACCGTGCAGTGTCTCCACTGACACTATAACTGTCGCTGTGTGTCATACCGTGCAGTGCCTCCATTGACACTATAGCTGTCGCTGTGTGTCATACCGTGCAGTGCCTCCACTGACACTATAGCTGTCGCTGTGTGTCATACCGTGCAGTGCCTCCACTAACACTATAGCTGTCGCTGTGTGTCATACCGTGCAGTGTCTCCACTGACACTATAGGTGTCACTGTGTGTCATACCGTGCAGTGTCTCCACTGACACTATAGCTGTCGCTGTGTGTCATACCGTGCAGTGTCTCCACTGACACTATAACTGTCGCTGTGTGTCATACCGTGCAGTGCCTCCACTAACACTATAGCCGCTGTCGCTGTGTGTCATACCGTGCGGTGCCTCCACTAACACTATAACTGTCGCTGTGTGTCATACCGTGCAGTGTCTCCACTAACACTATAACTGTCGCAGTGTGTCATACCGTGCAGTGTCTCCACTAACACTATAACTGTCACTGTGTGTCATACCGTGCAGTGTCTCCACTAACTCTATAGCTGTCACTGTGTGTCACACCGTGCAGTGTCTCCACTAACACTATAGCTGTCGCTGTGTGTCATACCGTGCAGTGTCTCCACTAACACTATAGCTGTCACTGTGTGTCATACCGTGCAGTGTCTCCACTAACACTATAGCTGTCACTGTGTGTCACACTGTGTAGTGTCTCCACTAACACTATAGCTGTCACTGTGTGTCATACCGTGCAGTGTCTCCACTAACACTATAGCTGTCACTGTGTGTCACACCGTGCAGTGTCTCCACTAACACTATAGCTGTCGCTGTGTGTCATACCGTGCAGTGTCTCCACTAACACTATAGCTGTCACTGTGTGTCATACCGTGCAGTGTCTCCACTAACACTATAACTGTCGCTGTGTGTCATACCGTGCAGTGCCTCCACTGACACTATAGCTGTCACTGTGTGTCATACTGTACAGTGCCTCCACTAACACTATAGCTGTCACTGTGTGTCATACCGTACAGTGCCTCCACTAACACTATAGCTGTCACTGTGTGTCATACCGTGCAGTGTCTCCACTAACACTATAGCTGTCGCTGTGTGTCATACCGTGCGGTGCCTCCACTAACACTATAGCTGTCGCTGTGTGTCATACCGTGCAGTGTCTCCACTGACACTATAGCTGTCACTGTGTGTCATACCGTGCAGTGTCTCCACTAACACTATAGCTGTCGCTGTGTGTCATACCGTGCAGTCTCCACTAACACTATAACTGTCGCTGTGTGTCATACCGTGCAGTGTCTCCACTGACACTATAACTGTCGCTGTGTGTCATACCGTGCAGTTTCTCCACTAACACTATAACTGTCGCTGTGTGTCATACCGTGCAGTGTCTCCACTAACACTATAGCTGTCGCTGTGTGTCATACCGTACAGTGCCTCCACTAACACTATAGCTGTCACTGTGTGTCATACCGTACAGTGCCTCCACTAACACTATAGCTGTCGCTGTGTGTCATACTGTACAGTGCCTCCACTAACACTATAGCTGTCGCTGTGTGTCATACCGTACAGTGCCTCCACTGACACTATAGCTGTCACTGTGTGTCATACCGTGTAGTGCCTCCACTAACACTATAGCTGTCACTGTGTGTCATACCGTGTAGTGCCTCCACTAACACTATAGCTGTCGCTGTGTGTCATACCGTGCAGTGTCTCCACTAACACTATAGCTGTCGCTGTGTGTCATACCGTGCAGTGTCTCCACTAACACTATAACTGTCACTGTGTTTCATACCGTGTAGTGCCTCCACTAACACTATAGCTGTCACTGTGTGTCATACCGTGCAGTGCCTCCACTAACACTATAGCTGTCGCTGTGTGTCATACCGTGCAGTGTCTCCACTAACACTATAGCTGTCGCTGTGTGTCATACCGTGCAGTGTCTCCACTAACACTATAGCTGTCACTGTGTGTCATACCGTGCAGTGCCTCCACTAACACTATAGCTGTCGCTGTGTGTCATACCGTGCAGTCTCCACTAACACTATAACTGTCGCTGTGTGTCATACCGTGCAGTGTCTCCACTAACACTATAACTGTCGCTGTGTGTCATACCGTGCGGTGCCTCCATTGACACTATAGCTGTCGCTGTGTGTCATACCGTGCGGTGTCTCTACTAACACTATAACTGTCGCTGTGTGTCATACCGTGCGGTGTCTCCACTAACACTATAGCTGTCGCTGTGTGTCATACCGTGCGGTGCCTCCACTAACACTATAGCTGTCGCTGTGTGTCATACCGTGCAGTGTCTCCACTAACACTATAGCTGTCACTGTGTGTCATACCGTGCAGTGTCTCCACTAACACTATAGCTGTCGCTGTGTGTCATACCGTGCAGTGTCTCCACTAACACTATAGCTGTCGCTGTGTGTCATACCGTGCGGTGTCTCCACTAACACTATAGCTGTCGCTGTGTGTCATACCGTGCAGTGTCTCCACTAACACTATAGCTGTCACTGTGTGTCATACCGTGCAGTGTCTCCACTAACACTATAACTGTCGCTGTGTGTCATACCGTGCAGTGCCTCCACTGACACTATAGCTGTCGCTGTGTGTCATACCGTGCAGTGTCTCCACTAACACTATAGCTGTCGCTGTGTGTCATACCGTGCAGTGTCTCCATTAACACTATAGCTATAACTGTGTGTCATACCGTGCAGTGTCTCCACTAACACTATAACTGTCGCTGTGTGTCATACCGTGCAGTGCCTCCATTAACACTATAGCAGTCGCTGTGTGTCATACCGTGCAGTGCCTCCATTAACACTATAGCAGTCGCTGTGTGTCATACCGTGCAGTGCCCCACTGACACTATAGCTGTCACTGTGTGTCATACCGTGCAGTGTCTCCACTGACACTATAGGTGTCGCTGTGTGTCATACCATGCAGTGTCTCTACTAACACTATAGCTGTCACTGTGTGTCATACCGTGCAGTGTCTCCACTAACACTATAGCTGTCGCTGTGTGTCATACCGTGCAGTGTCTCCACTAACACTATAGCTGTCACTGTGTGTCATACCGTGCAGTGTCTCCACTGACACTATAGCTGTCGCTGTGTGTCATACCGTGCAGTGTCTCCACTAACACTATAGCTGTCACTGTGTGTCATACCGTGCAGTGTCTCCACTAACACTATAGCTGTCGCTGTGTGTCATACCGTGCAGTGTCTCCACTAACACTATAGCTGTCACTGTGTGTCATACCGTGCAGTGTCTCCACTGACACTATAGGTGTCGCTGTGTGTCATACCGTGCAGTGTCTCCACTAACACTATAGCTGTCGCTGTGTGTCATACCGTGCAGTGCCTCCACTAACACTATAGCTGTCACTGTGTGTCATACCGTGCAGTGCCTCCATTAACACTATAGCTGTCGCTGTGTGTCATACCGTGCAGTGCCTCCACTAACACTATAGCTGTCGCTGTGTGTCATACCGTGCGGTGCCTCCACTAACACTATAGCTGTCGCTGTGTGTCATACCGTGCAGTGTCTCCACTAACACTATAGCTGTCGCTGTGTGTCATACCGTGCGGTGTCTCCACTAACACTATAGCTGTCGCTGTGTGTCATACCGTGCAGTGTCTCCACTAACACTATAGCTGTCGCTGTGTGTCATACCGTGCAGTGTCTCCACTGACACTATAGCTGTCACTGTGTGTCATATTCACACAAAGTGTCTGATTTTTCAAGCTCTTTAATCTCTTCAACTACAAACAACCAAACAAAAACTCACTACAAAAAAATCGTTGGTAGAGATCGAATTTCTTTGCACTCAAGAGCATACAAGCAATAGAAAAAGAAACTGAAAGGAGACGAAACTCAAGACATATTTTGTCAGGGCGACACCTTGACAGTGTATCCTTGTTCGTGTAGGCTCTGACAAATATATTGCATGTGTGGAAGATCTTCATACTGGTGGAGAGCCAGTACCCTCGCCTGAACAGCCATTCACATGTACAAAGGGAACTTTCTCACTCTCCTTCAGTATAATATTAATTCTTAATCGTGTTCAGCTTTGTAAAACCTCCATTGCACGGTGGTAGGAGGAATGTTTGGACCGAATCCTAAAAGGGTGTCGTCATTAACACACTGAGTAAACACCAGAAAGCCTGCTGCATATTTTGCACAAAGGAAAAGTAGATTTGGATGGGTCTTGTGGTATCCGTGCCAGCTTGCCATGCAGACGGTTTATAATACAACTGAAAATAATGATTCCCATGGTCAAAAATAATCTAAATCTACATAAAAGTAATGTGCGCCGGGTTGTTTTTTCTTGGGGGGTGGGGGGTTGGCACTGGAGCCTCATTTCAGTTCCATACAGACACCACAGCATTGCTCTCTCATTCACATGAACACAATTCAGTAAATGAGTATGCGAATTTTGTAACTGGCTTTCAACAATATTTTATGTCAAAATGTTGCCTTTCAGAACGCTCAAGAGAAATTGTTATTTAGAAAAGGTGACAGACCTTGGCGCAAGTCAAGATTTAAACAAGTCGCGTAAAGCGAAATTATTACATTTAGTCAAGCTGCCAAACTCACAGAATGAAACTTAACACACTGCATTTTTTCACCAAAACAAGACAGCTTCGTCAATCCCCGCGAGAAGGAAATCGCTCACTTTTCACGTGCAAAACGAAGTGAAATTGACAAGCCAGAATAGCGCGGTAGCGTATTGCGCTATAAGTAGGAAAGCGCGCTTTTCTGTATTCTTTTTAACTTTCTGAGCTTGTTGTGAATACAAAATATCATATCTTTATATTTTTGGAATCAAGAAATGATAAAGAATAAGATGAAATCATTTTTGGATCGAGTTCTTAAATTTTAATCGTAGTACTAGTTAACCTATGTTCGTACATTGTGATCACATTTTAAGAGTAAACATAACATTACCTGCTATTCAGACTTGGTCGTGTGACAGACGTTTTCTTCCACACGAGATTACGTTGATTGTCTAACGAAGCCGTCAGCTAATCGAGTGTGGAAGAAAACTCTGTCACACGACCAAGTCGGAATAGCATTTAATAACACAAACACACGATCATACATCATCATCTAATAACACAAACACACGATCATACAGCATCATCTAATGACACAAACACACGATCATACATCATTATCTAATAACAAAAACATACGATCATACAGCATCATCTAATAACACAAACACACGATCATACAGCATATCATCTAATAAAACAAACACACGATCATACAGCATCATCTAATAACACAAACACCACACGATCATACAGCATCATCTAATAACACAAACACATGATCATACATCATCATCTAATAACACAAACACACGATCATACAGCATCATCTAATGACACAAACACACGATCATACAGCATACAGAACTGACATGTGTGTCATGTTGACAAGATATACCTGAATGGCACGAAGAACTTACAGGGAACCCGTTTCTTTCCCTGGGTATCATCTGTTAAGAGTTCTGATGCGACTGTTTCAGCCTCTGCACAAGTGGATGAAATACTACAAGCTCCCATCCCTGATCATTGGCTCTATCGACGCCCGTTTTTAACCGCTTGCTTCCCTTTATATAATAAACCGTCCATAGATCGTCGTTCTCCCGAACTAACTCCTTATTATCCTACATACGTGAGAGAGACACCCGTGAGATAATAATCGTTCAAATCACACGTGTGTATATCATGCAAATGAGGTCATGTCAAGCCAGTCTGGCAGAGACCTGTTTTTCAATCAATCAATCAATCAATCAATCAATGAGGCTTATATCGCGCATATTCCGTGGGTACAGTTCTAGGCGCTCAGCAGTGATGCCGTGTGAGATGAAATTTTATACGGCCAGTAATTGCAGCCATTTCGGCGCATATTTACCTTTCACGGCCTATTATTCCAAGTCACACGGGTATAGGTAGACAATTATTAACTGTGCCAAAGCAATTTTGCCAGGAAAGACCCTTTTGTCAATCGTGGGATCTTTAACGTGCACACCCAATGTAGTGTACACGGGGGGGAGTTCGGACACCGAAGAGAGTCTGCACACAAAGTTGACTCTGAAATAAATTTCCGCCGAACCTGGGATCGAACTCACGCTGACAGCGGCCAACTGAATACAAATCCAGCGCGCTACCAACTGAGCTATATCCCCGCCCCACTGCTTATGATGCCAAAGTCACCGAGACAAACGTCATTATAGAAAAAAAATTGCGCTCGGTAATTACCCTCGATAAATCTTTAGAACTAACACGTCACGCCACACTTTCAGAGTGACGTTTCTTTGCTTTGACGTAATAGATTGCACGAGGCTTTAGAAGAGATCGAGGTTCCAAAACAAACGTCTTCAATGCAATTTAGCTGCCTCGACTGCAGGACATTTTCAGTAAAATACACGCAAGTACAGTATGTAGGATAAACAGAATACTACATGGCTTGCTGTGTCGTACCAGATTTACACTCGTTGCTTTTTCAAATAGTGAACAGCTCGCTTTTGCTCGCAGTTCAATATTTAAAAAAATAACTCGTGTAAATCTGGTACGACACAGCAAGCCATGTAGTATTCTCTATGTATGTCACGGAGAATAGAGGATTTTGGGTATTTTTCATGCAATAACATCAGCGCTTTTCGGCGATTTGTCAAAGCATTTCGTATCAATAATGTCGGTCACGCTTGAAATTATCGCTACTTCATATTGCTTTCCAAACTTTTACGAAGTGATCGGGAGCGTAGGGTCAGTTATGAACTGAATTAGCCCCGAACATTGAGATATAGAGAACAGTACACAAATACGAACGGAGAGGCTCGGAAACTCAAGTCAGTCGTCACCACGCTCGAGAACTCAAGTGTAATATTTGAAGTTAAAATCTCCCTCGACTACAATGCGACAGATTAGCTCGATCAGTTGGTAACGCGCTCGATCATGCGCTAGTCCTTACCTTTGTGGTCCCGGGTTCGATCCGCTTCGACGGCAATTTTATTTTTATTTTTGTCTGAACTCGTAATTCTTGTATTTTATTCGTTTGCTTCATTCCAAACGTTTTGGATTATGAAATGAATCGAAATGATAAAAAAAAGTTGCATATATATTGATTACTTCCAGCGGGACAATATCCCGCCGAATTACCCATTCAAATTTTTTTTTTAGTAACATCGGCCTTGGTAAAAATGGATTGCCCTATAGGCAACACCGCGACTACATGTAATGATGATATCAAGAAAACGTACAAAACGCAAAAACGAACGGGGAAAACGACGGGTCAACAGCGCTTCTGGGGTGATAACGTGAGACAACTCCTGCAATCTTGCCGCGAGGTGGCGCCAGTTACCAGCCAAAAGAAATAAGGGGCATAACCTCACCAGAACTGACCATTGTCTGTTTACTGTATAAAATGCACGACTGACACACGAACTGTTACCAAACCGATATGCTATTTGGGACCAATGCAAGTTTTTTTTCCTTTCTCGTGTGATCTAGCCGCGAGGTGGCGCCAGTTACCAGCCGAAAGCAAGAGGGGGCATATCCTTACCATAACCGCCCATTGCGTAATTCGAAAACTGACCTGGGCACGTGGCATGCAAGTTATGTTGGCAGTTCAAGTCTTAGTTTCATGGCCCTGTCACACGACCGTTTTAAAGCCTGCGTATGCCGACGTATGGGACATTTGAATAAGTACGCTGGCGTACGTCGAATACGTTATGGGTACGTTTTGTATACGTTAAGAGGACGCTGAAGCACGCTGGCATACGTCGTAGTACGCTGAGCACGCAGCAAAGTTTTGTGCATGCACAAAAATTCTCGACGTATGGTTCATACGCACTGCATACGTTGGCACACGTTCACACACGTTACTTGTACGTTACTCATACGTCGATAAATATCTGTATCTGTAGATAGTGCTGAGACATTCCGAACGCAAGCAACACTTCTGCCGTATAAACAGTTCTTCATGGACACGACATTCTGCACAGAGAGTACAGAACTTACCACTTGATTTACCGTTACATAACAAGGAAGAACTAATACAGTTTCTACTCACCAAATTTGCAGAATTACTTGCCGATTTCCCGCGATTTATAGAACAAATGACGTGATCGCATGGCGTCATGTCTAATAAAACAAAACTTCCGAAATATATCTAATAAAACAAAACTTCCGAAATACGTTCTATCCATTTGCAGCGGCGACGACATGTGATCGTCAGCGATAAGCTGTTGCGCGCAAGACTATCGTTAGGCATACGTTGTGAACGCCGGCAACACGCTAAGCATTCGTTGGGCATAAGTTGTGAACGCTGGCAACACGCCAAGCATACGTTGGTGTACGCTATCTGTAAGTTATTGAAACGTTCTGCATACGTTACTAATACGTTATGTATACGTCCAACTCGTTATGAATACGCTATGTATACGCCAAAGATTGAAAAAAACATCGATAGTTCGGCGTACGCCAGCGTATGTTCATACGTCGGCATACGCTGGCTTTAAAACGGTCGTGTGACAGGGCCATCAACGCCATTATGGTAAGCGGCCTTGTGGCGGGGTGGTAAGCGGCCTTGTGGCGGGGTGGTAAGACGTTTGCCTCCAATGGTAAGCGGCCTTGTGGCGGGGTGGTAAGCGGCCTTGTGGCGGGGTGGTAAGCGGCCTTGTGGCGGGTTGGTAAGCGGCCTTGTGGCGGGGTGGTGGCGGGGTGGTAAGCGGCCTTGTGGCGGGGTGGTAAGACGTTTGCCTCCAATGCCAGCGGTCTCGGGTTTGAGTCCCAAAGACTTTCGTAAAACATGTTTTTTTTACTTTTTGTTTTCTTCTTTTCTGAACTCTATATTCTTGTATTTTATTCTTTTTGATTTATCCCAAAGGTTTTGAGTCGTGTATTAAAAATCGAATATAGTGCGTGGTGCCCTTGAACATCTTTCCCACAATCCCGTATTCTATTTTTAATACCCGGGATATCCCCAAGGAAAGGTCAAAGGGCATATGTATCCCCGCGTGTCGACTGCTGGTAAGAGTAAATAAATACTTCTACACTAATCGACATCAAAAATTAAACACATACATTTAGCTGTAGAACTTTGTGATGCGGCCAGTTATAGTAAAATCAAGTATATTGCCAGAAAGGTAATTCATTCCCCTACCGTTTGAAACAATGAGTTTCATTTTTCATCAATTAGTTTTTATGCAGTGTACCGGAGACCTAGGACACCCCCCAAAATCAGTAAGGTGAGGCGCTGCTGCAACTGAAGGTGGCAGTTAAATCATCGTCATGAACAACGACAGTGCTGTTTCAACTAAAGGTGGCGGTGACATCATCGTCATTAACAACGACAGTGCTGCTTCAACTAAAGGTGGCGGTGACATCATCGTCACGAACAACGACGGTGCTGCTTCAACTAAAGGTGGCGGTGACATCATCGTCATTAACAACGACAGTGCTGCTTCAAGTGAAGATGGCTGTGCATGCTTCAACCCGAAGGTGGCGGTTAAATCATCGTCATGAACAACAGCGCTGCTGCAACTAAAGGTGGCTGTGACATCATCGTGATGAATAACAACAGCGCTGCTTCAACAGAAGGTGGCGGTGAAATCATAGATAACAGACTTCTGGTCTCTGCTATTGTGCGTTTACTAATTATTCTTTTCAGTTCCTAGCTGTGAGAAAGGATCGCTTCATTTGAGCGACAGAACACCTGGACTGACACACACACACACACACACACACACTCACACACACACACACACACTCACACACACACACACACACACACACACACACACACACACACACACACACACACACACACACGCCACACTGCATGAAAATCAATGAAAAAATAATGGCACAGAAAACACGCCCTTCAATTGGCGGTTTATAAAACATAAAATACATGTTGCGATGTTCCGTGCAGTGAGGTGACCAGCAGTGGATGTCTCGATGTGTGATGCTTCACAGCGGGGTCATGTTTAACAAACCGTAACGAGCACACACGTTCCCCAAGATGGCGGTGACATCATCGTCATGAACAACGACAGTGCTGCTTCAACTGAAGATGGCGGTGACATCATCGTCATGAACAACGACAGTGCTGCTTCAACTAAAGGTGGCGGTGACATCATCGTCATGAACAACGACAGTGCTGCTTCAACTGAAGGTGGCGGTGACATCATCGTCATGAACAACGACAGTGCTGCTTCAACTGAAGATGGCGGTGACATCATCGTCATGAACAACGACTGTGCCGCTTCAACTAAAGGTTGCGGTGACATCATCGTCATGAACAACGACAGCTCTGCTTCAACTAAAGATGGCGGTGACATCATCGTCATGAACAACGACAGTGCTGATTCAACTAAAGGTGGCGGTGACATCATCGTCATGAACAACGACAGTGCTGATTCAACTAAAGGTGGCGGTGACATCATCGTCATGAACAACGACAGTGCTGCTTTAACTAAAGGTGGCGGTGACATCATCGTCATGAACAACGACAGTGCTTCTTTAACTAAAGGTGGCGGTGACATCATCGTCATCAACAACGACAGTGCTGCTTTAACTAAAGGTGGCGGTGACATCATCGTCATGAACAACGACAGTGCTGCTTCAAGTGAAGATGGCGGTGACATCATCGTCATCAACAACGACAGTGATATCCCCAGAGAGAAAACCTTCATAATTAATCACCTTATATTGATATCGAATATGTGCATAAGCCAGTTTAAGTACGGAAATCCAAAAACTAACATGAAGGTCTTATTTCAGAACCAAGCTCGACTTCGAAATCTCTAGTAAAATTGAACTGTGTATAAGAATATAGATAAATAGTAGTATAGTGCTGTTAATGTAAAGTTATTTATATATGCGCCGTATGATGCTGTGCTGAAAACTAGTACTGTAATTGGTAATTTGTAAATTCTCGCCTTTGTCCATCGAGCGTTGGATTAATTAACTTGTTATGTATTGTCCCGCTGAAAATGATATTACTTAACAGAAATATGGGAACAACAACAACAACAACACACACACACACACACACACACACGCACTCACACACACACACGCACATACACGCAAACAAACGCACAAACTACTAGACATAGCAAAGGTGAATGAAATAGCTGTAACGTTAGAGTAACTGAAGAGTGTCCATCATATGAATACATGTCCAGGCTAGGTATTAAGGATAAGCGGAAAGAAGTAGAAAAAATAAAAAATAAAAAGACCCATGAAGAAGGATGCTCCCCGCCCAACAAAAAAAAAAGAAACAAAAAAAAAGAAGGGTTGCAGCAGCCTGCATGCAACTGAGGTCAAAAAAAAAGAAAAAAAAGAATAGTGGGGCTCGTATGTTGCAGACGCACTAATAAATCATTCACATCTTGCAACAAACATCATACTTTGTGATATTGTTCCTTATAATTATTTAAGGGATTTCAGATACAGAGCCACTTCAGAAATCGCTTTTTTTGTCTTTGATAGGGAATAAAAGGCTGCATTTACAGCAGACGAAGTTCGTACCAAAAGCGCTCAGCAGTAAATATTCCCAACCCTCAAATGTAAAATTCAATGGTTTACCATGCACCAGAAGTTGTCTGCTGAAAACACATGCATGACATAAATACTATTATGGGTATTTTTGTGTTCTGGTATTTAATTTGATCGTTTTTAGAATTTTTTATATCCGCAGAATGAACATTCAAGATGGCGGCCTCCGTAACATTGCGTGTTTTGATTTGAGCGAAAACAACGTTTCTGAAGGTAAGTTTTCAAGAATACGCATCCATTCACCAATGTCACATCATTTTACTGTTTAATTCTCCCCTGGGGTCTGTTATTCATCGGGTGAAGCGCTGAAATGCTTGTTTAATCTTGCAATAGCTCATTAGCTGGATTGTGATGCTGATAGATCTAGATCTATCTGTTGATTAATACAAGTAAGGAAATCATGATCGCCACGCTGGTGATTTTAAACAGATTAAACGAACTTTGAATAAAAGGCGAGGAGAAAGAGATTGTTCATGGTATGATAATTAGTCCTGCCTACGTTAAAGGACTTCCATAAGTCTCTAAACGGCTGAGGTGGGGAGGGGTAGAGTCAAAAACTGAGTGTGGGTAGGCCAGATAGTAGGATGACCAGCTGGAGATAAAAACACTCCACTGATCTTTACAGTGTTGTGATCAAACTTTCAAAGACGGTAGGTAACAGACAAAGGCATACAGTTTATGCTAATCAAATGAGATAAGTGGTTTTGAAAAATGAAGAGGTACCGCTCTTTGAGTTTTACAATTTTGGTTTGTTGCTTGTTTCTCATCCTTTTGCTTATTTTAAGTTGACCGTGCATTGGTGTGAATTTTATTTTTACAGGATACACAAGAGTTACACCACATGCCGGTTCATGGGAACAAGCGTTCTGCAATTATTCCGGTGCCACAGAAGGGAGCTGATTTCACTAGTACTACTGTATCAAGGTTTGTTACCTAATACATCCTGTCTAGCTTAACAGTAAGATTTTTTTATTTGTATTAATTGGAACATGTTTGCACATAATTTGTAAGCGACCTCTGTGAATTTGATGGGTTTAACGTACCCTCACTATGGTCAAATTCTGTTAGCGACTGTTTGAAGCGAATAAATGTAGTGGTCAGAAAGATTCCAGAATCAGTTTGGTCACTGGAAACTGTTTTTTTTTTAACCTGAAACAGTAAGAATTATACGAATTCATGAAATAAAAATTTCTTTCATTTTGGTCTGTTGTGTGAAGGCTTGCTAACCCGGCTTTGACCGACTCTCTGAGATAGTAAACATTATTCAAATACATTCAAATAAAAATGTCACTAATTTCATCTTTTGTGTGAAGGGTACCCCAGGCTGATTTCCTACACCATGGATGTAGAGGAGGCCAGACAGTCTGCTTCTCATTCCAGCTGTGTTGCGTTTTTCTGCTCGTGAAGTGTATCGCCGCATTGCCAAAGCCATTGGCCAAGAAAAGTTACCCTGTCTGCCCATTTTGCATAGCCGTACAGGCTGTGACACTATGTCGTTCTTCAATGGTATTGGGGAAACAGAAGGCTTGGGAAGTATGGCAAGCATTTGAAGACGTCACTCAAACTTTCTTCAGGTTGTCTTCTCCTCTTTGTAAGCTGAGTGCACAAGAGCTTTTTGGTGTACATTTGTAGGACAAAACCAGCAACGTACTGGGTGTAAACAGTGCTAGACGGTACCTCTTCAGTAAAAAGAGCTACCAAATTGCCCATAACCCCCTTACAAGTGAGGTGCTGCTGCAGGACATGAGATTGAGAAGAGCCATCTACCTATTAGACTACCCAACTCTGTGGGCTGGCAGTTCAAGGCTGGAAAGTGGGAGTCATTCTAGACGAGCTTTCAAGAGGTATCCAGCGTGTGCCGAGAACTCATGAGGTGTGCCTGTAAGAAGAGCTGTACAACAAAACTCTGCAAATGCTGCAAAGAAGGACTGCAGAGCACAGCTCTCTGCAAATGTGCTTGCATGCCTGTGAAAACTGTCAGCATCTAAACTGTGCAAAAATATTATTGCACCCATTTTCATACCCCCAACTCAAACATTTATTCCTGTGTCATTTTATTCAAACTGTCTATGCCATTAAAGGCTCGCAGCATCTTCGCTATCTGGCACATTTTTTTTTTAGATCATCATTTACACCGTCAAAATAAGGATATACCCTTGACGTGACAAAGAGATGTGACAAAAACTTCGGGTACCTTTTAAAAAGCCGACAACAATTCCTAAGGCACAACTGGGTCACTGTTGTATACGAAGAGAAAGTCAACTTGATTATCCATCCAGAACAGGTTGTTTTATTTTGCCATCTTGCATATTTCTAGTGTTGTGCAATTGTACCTACTGATGTATATGTGTCGATCTCACGGATGAGATGTTTATGTGTCAAATTTGAGGGATACCCAAGTCAACTAAAATCCATGTATTTTAGCAATGACCAAGTGGGTTGCGTTGAAACTTTCAGGAATGTGTGTCTACACACGAGGCGTAGTTCAACCGTTTGAGTACACTTTCAAATCTTCACGAAATAATATTTTAAAAACTGCCACAGGTTTGTTGACTTACATCCCACATATTTTTGACTTCGCATGTATATGTTACAGGCATTAAGTGAAACCAGGCATTACGCGTAATGCCTGAAATGTTCAGGCACTACGCGTAATGCCTGTGACCAAAATTTGTCTCTCAAAATTACGCTTATTGCCTGAAGCAATTCAGGCAATACACACAACATAAAAGCCTATTGCACTGAACAGTTATCCATTACCTCTTGGATGACGGTGAGAACATTTGTTAAGGACAAAGTGTTGACAAAATGTCATGGTGTGAATATAGTAACTTGACATTCGATCAAGTGAGCTTTGAAATGATTGCACATTTTATTTTGCGATTATGAGTGATGGTTTGCAATGCAAAATAATGTATTTCTGACATAGTGTTCACCACAGTTTGAATTTCACGTAAGTGTGAGTGCATGTCACAATGGAAAGCCGAGGTCCAATATTTCCAGTCGAGTTTTCACCAGTTGCTTATTCGTCACCATGGAGGATAATGAAAAAGAACAATTGTTTACTCGACGTTTGTTTGAACATGGTGTTTGTCAAAAACAGATTTGAGTGTTGGTATTCAGCTCTACGTCTATCGTGAAACAATACTGAAACCGGGTTATCTCCAATGCTGTCTCTGATAGAGTAATTGACACATAATTATAATGTCAAAGGGAGGATATGCTGGTAGCATGGATGAGCGAGAACAAGACTACGAACTGGACTGCTGGCATCAAATTTGTCCAGTTTAGAAAGAACACGAGTCACCACGCCGGTATAGGCAGATCGCCATTTAAAGCAATGTTTGGCACGGAAGCCAAGATCGGTCTGAGATCAACAACGTTGCCCGATGGGATCATAGACTTGATCGAAACGGAGGAAGAATTACAAAAGGCATTATTGTAACCAAATGAAGACATCGACATGCCCCAAGCTGAAAGTCAGACGCCTGGGCCGTCTTTTGGTGCAATACCCCAAGCTGAAAGTCAGACGCCTGGGCCGTCTTTTGGTGCAATGCCCCAAGCTGAAAGTCGGACGCCTGGACCGTCTTTTGGTGCAATGCCCCAAGCTGAAAGTAGGACGCCTGGACCGTCTTTTGATTCAATGCAACAACAACAACAACAACCAACAACAAACCACCACCCACCAACCAACCACGACCCACCACCAACCACGACCAACCACCAACAAACCACCCACAAACCACCAACAAACATCAACAGAAACCTCACCAACGACAATTGCAGAGAGGTTTCAGGCATTATATACGTTTAGGCATTACGTGTAGTGCCTGGTCACAGGCCTGAACATTTCAGGCATTACACGTAATGCCTGGTTTCACTTAATGCCTGTAACAGGTTTCAGGCATTACGTGTAATGCCTGACAATGATTTTCAGGCATTACACGTAATGCCTGGTATTTTTAGGCATTACGTGTAATGCCTAGTGGTCACAGGCATTACGTGTAATGCCTGAACATTTTAGGCATTACGCGTAATGCCTGGTTTCACTTAATGCCTGTAACATATATATGACAGATGGTTGTTTCAAGTACTGCCAAAGTTTCTTTTGAGTATAGACACTTGCCGGAATGTGCTAGTTGTGTAAACACATGAGAACAAACAACGTTTTCGAAATACAGCGATTATGAATTTTAGTTGACTTTTGAGTTGATACATTAAATTTTTATCAGTTTTAACTTTTATTTTGGGAGTAGCCTTATTTGGGCGGCAGTCAAATAACCCATGTAAAGGCCACCTTTTATCTTAAAAGTGTTTCAGTTAGCCAAGTTGAGTGCCCTCAATAGCATAAATTGAATACAACAGCAAAGGAATTAATGTTTTCGTTTTGGTATGAAAATTGGTGCAATATATTTATTTTTGCACAGTTTAGGTAATCCACAATTCTTCAACCCTGCCACCCACACCGTCCAATCATTCTCTGCACAATATACATGTATTGTTTTGTTTAAACATGTTTTTGTGTTAGTTTCTATTGCAAGAGAATGTCTTGTGGCATCAAAAATGCCTAAATACCCTTTTCATTTGCGGCCATTTTGAAAATTGTTAAAAAACTACTGATTTCTTAATTTTTTTCACGGTGGCTCTGTATCAGGTTTTGTTAAGCAAAAGCAAATGTCCATTTACGCCAAATTTGCTGTTAATCACATGAAGTGAAATATGCCTAACATACCCAACCGTTTACACTGGCGGCCATTTTGAAAAATTGTTTAAAAACTACCTATTTTTTAATTTTTCGCGGTGGCTCTGTATCAGGTTTTGTTAAGCACATAAAACTCTTCATGTTTGCTAAATTTGGTGTTTGTTGCATGATTTGAATGATTTTGCAACATACGAGCCCCACTAGAAGGGTTACAGCAGCCTGCATGCAACTGATGTCAAAAAAAAAAGAAAAAAAAAGAAGGGTTACAGCAGCCTGCATGCAACTGAGGTCAAAAAAAAAAAAAAAAAAAACCAACGACAGTGTTTCTTCAAGTGAAGATGGCGGTGACATCATCATCATGAACAACGACAGTGCTGCTTCAACTGAAGATGGCGGTGACATCATCATCATGAACAACGACAGTGCTGCTTCAAGTGAAGATGGCGGTGACATCATCATCATGAACAACGACAGTGCTTCTTCAAGTGAAGATGGCGGTGACATCATCATCATGAACAACGACAGTGCTGCTTCAACTGAAGGTGGCGGTGACATCATCGTCATGAACAACGACGGTGCTGCTTCAACAAAAGGTGGCGGTGACATCATCGCCATGAACAACGACAGTGCTTCTTCAAGTGAAGATGGCGGTGACATCCGCGTCATGAACAACAACAGCGCTGCTTCAACAGAAGGTGGCGGTGAAATCATAGATAATAGACTTCTGGTCTCTGCTATTGTGCGTTTACTAATTATTCTTTTCAGTTCCTAGCTGTGAGAAAGGATCGCTTCATTTGAGCGACAGAACACCTGGACTGACACACACACACACACACTCACACACACACACACACACACACACACACACACACACACACACACACACACACACACACACACACACACACACACACACACACACACACACTGCATAAAGATAAATGAAAAAATAATGGCACAGAAAACACGCCTTTCAAATGGCGGTTTATAAAACATAAAATACATGTTGCGATGTTCCGTGCAGTGAGGTGACCAGCAGTGGATGTCTCGATGTGTGATGCTTCACAGCGGGGTCATGTTTAACAAACCGTAACGAGCACACACGAACGGTGTTTGGGGAACGTGTCTGCTTTGTGACTGACAGGAGCTCAACTCTTCACAGGACTAAGAAATAGCCGACATTGGACCCATTGCAGCAAGGCAGACTAAAACTGTTATTGCCGCCACTGCCTCCAGATATACCAGCAGTGACATCATCGTCAGCTTCAACTGAAGGTGGCGGTGACATCATCGTCACGAACAACGCCAGCGCTGCTTCAACTGAAGGTGGCGGTGACATCATCGTCATGAACAACGACAGCGCTGCTTCAACTGAAGATGGCGGTGACATCATCGTCACGAACAACGACAGTGCTGCTGCAACTAAAGGTGGCGGTGACATCATCGTCACGAACAACGACAGTGCTGCTGCAACTGAAGATGGCGGTGAGATCATCGTCAGGAACAACGACAGGGCTTCTGCAACTGAAGATGGCGGTGACATCCGCGTCATGAACAACGACAGTGCTGCTTCAACTGAAGGTGGCGGTTACATCATCGTCATGAACAACGACAGTGCTGATTCAACTAAAGGTGGCGGTGACATCCGCGTCATGAACAACGACTGTGCTGATTTAACTTAAGATGGCGGTGAAATCATCGTCACGAACAACAACAGCGCTGCTGCAACTGAAGGTGGCGGTGACATCATCGTCAAAAACAACGACAGTGCTGCTTTAACTAAAGGTGGCGGTGACATCATCGTCAAGAACAACGACAGTGCTGCTTTAACTAAAGGTGGCGGTGACATCATCGTCAAGAACAACGACAGTGCTGCTTTAACTAAAGGTGGCGGTGACATCATCGTCATGAACAACGACAGTGCTGCTTCAAGTGAAGATGGCGGTGACATTATCGTGACGAACAACGACAGCGCTGCTGCAACTGAAGTTGGTGGTGACATCATGGTCATGAACAACAACAGTGCTGCTTCAACTATAGGATGCGGTGACATCATCGTCACGAACAACGACAGCGCTGCTGCAACTGAAGGTGGCGGTGACATCATCGTCACGAACAACGACAGTGCTGCTGCAACTGAAGATGGCGGTGACATCTACGTCATGAACAACGACAGTGCTGCTGCAACTAAAGGTGGTGGTGACATCATCGTCATGAACAACGACAGTGCTGCTTCAACTAAAGGTGGCGGTTACATCATCGTCACGAACAACGACATCGCTGCTGCAAATAAAGGTGGCGGTGACATTATTGTCACGAACAACGACAGCGCTGCTGCAACTAAAGGTGGCGGTGACATTATCGTCAAGAAATACGACAGTGCTGCTTCAAGTGAAGATGGCGGTGACATTATCCTCATGAACAACAACAGCGCTGCTTTAACTGAAGGTGGCGGTGACATCATCGTCAAGTACAACGACAGCGCTACTTCATCTAAAGGTGGCGGTGACATCATGGTCATGAACTACAACAGCGCTGCTTCAACTGAAGGCGGCGGTGACATCATCGTCACGAACTACAACAGCGCTGCTTCAAGTGAAGGTTGCGGTGACATCATCGTCATGAACTACAACAGCGCTGCTTCAACTGAAGGTGGCGGTGACATCATTGTCATAAACAACAACAGCGCTGCTTCAACTAAAGGTAGCGTTGAAGTCATCGTCATGAACAACAACAGCGCTGCTTCAACTGAAGGTGGCGGTGAAATCATCGTCATGAACAACAACAGCGCTGCTTCAACTGAAGGTGGCGGTGAAATCATCGTCATGAACAACAACAGCGCTGCTGCAACTGAAGGTGGCGGTGAAATCATCGTCACGAACAACGACAGTGCTGCTTCAACTGAAGATGGCGTCGACATCATCGCCACGAACAACAACAGCGCTGCTTCAACTAAAGGTGGCGGTGAAATTATTGTCATGAACAACAACAGCGCTGCTGCAACTGAAGGTGGCGCTGACATCATCGTCATGAACAACGACAGCGCTGCTTTAACTGAAGATGGCGGTAACATAATTGCAATGAACAATGACAGCGCTGCTCTAACTGAAGGTGACGGTGACATCATCGTTATGAACAACAACAGCGCTGCTTCAACTAAAGGTGACGGTGACATCATCGTTATGAACAACAACAGCGCTGCTTGAAGTGAAGGTGGCGGTGACATCATCGTCATGAACAACAACAGCGCTGCTTCAACAGAAGGTGGCGGTGAAATCATAGATAATAGACTTCTGGTCTCTGCTATTGTGCGTTTACTAATTATTCTTTTAAGTTCCTAGATGTGAGAAAGGATCGCTTCATTTGAGCGACAGAACACCTGGACTGAAAGCAAGAGCATGAACGTCACACACACACACACACACACATACACACACACAAACACACACACACACAAACACACACACACACACACACACATACACACACACAAACACACACACACACAAACACACACACACACACACAAACACACTCATACACACGCACACACACACACACAAACACACACGCACACACGCACACACAGACACACAGACACACGCACAGACACACACACACACACAAACACACACACACACACAAACACACGCACACACACACACACACAAACACACACGCACACACACAGACACACAGACGCACGCACACACACACACACACACACACTGCATAAAGATAAATAAAAAAAGAATGGCACAGAAAACACACCTTTCATTTTGCGGTTTATAAAACATAAAATACATGTTGCGATGTTCCGTGCAGTGAGGTGACCAGCAGTGGATGTCTCGATGTGTGATGCTTCACAGCTGGGTCATGTTTAACAAACCGTAACAAGCACACACGAACGGTGTTTGGGGAACGTGTCTGCTTTGTGACTGAGAGGAGCTCACCTCTTCACAGGACTAAGAAATAGCCGACATTGGACCCATTGCAGCAAGACAAACTAAAACTGTTATTGCCGCCACTGCCTTCAGATATATCAGCAGTGACATCATCGTCAGCTTCAACTGAAGGTGGCGGTGACATCATCGTCACGAACAACCACAGCGCTGCTGCAACTGAAGGTGGCGGTGACATCATCGTCACGAACAACGACAGGGCTGCTGCAACTGAAGATGGCGGTGAGATCATCGTCAGGAACAACGGCTGTGCTGATTTAACTGAAGATGGCGGTGAAATCATCGTCATGAACAACGACAGCGCTGCCTCAACTGAAGGTGGCGGTGAAATCATCGTCACGAACAACAACAGCGCTGCTGCAACTGAAGGTGGCGGTGACATCATCTTCATGAACAACGACAGTGCTGCTTCAAGTGAAGATGGCGGTGACTTCATCGTCATGAACAACGACGATGCTGCTTCAACTAAAGGTGGCGGTTAAATCTTCATCACGAACTACAACAGCGCTGCTTCAACTGAAGGCGACGGTGACATCATCGTCATGTACAACGACAGCGCCGCTTCAACTAAAGGTGGCGGTTAAATCTTCATCACGAACTACAACAGCGCTGCTTCAACTGAAGGCGACGGTGACATCATCGTCACGAACAACGACAGTGCTGCTTCAACTGAAGGTAGCGGTGACATCATCGTCACGAACAACGACAGCGCTGCTTCAACTGAAGGTGGCGGTGACATCATCCTCATGAACAACGACAGTGCTGCTTCAACTGAAGGTAGCGGTGACATCATCGTCACGAACAACGACAGTGCTGCTTCAAGTGAATATGGCGGTGACATCATCGTCATGAACAACAACAGCGCTGCTGCAACTAAAAGTGGCGGTGACATCATCGTCATGAACAACAACAGCGCTGCTTAAACTGAGGTGGCGGTGACATCATCGTCATGAACAACAACAGCGCTGCTTCAACAGAAGGTGGCGGTGAAATCATAATTATTCCCCCCTCTGCTTCTTTACCTCTGTAAACTTGTAGAGCTAGTTATTTTTCGATAATGACCCAGCAACCAAACAAATAACGAGCCAGCAACAGCCTTGAATCCTCGTTAGCTCATGGGGTTTTAGTCAAGAGTTATCGGAACTACTTTCGAGCGATTGAAAAGTTTAAAACGTCAATATGCAGATAGCGTACCTTTATGGTGCAAACACTACGCAAATAGCGAAGTTATACTAGCATAATTACACTTTAAGACATGCACACTGAATTTTTAGGCCATGAATTCGGTTGTTTTGTCAAGCAAAATCGATCTTCTTCGAAACAATGTACCTCAGCATGGCCCAAACCCGTAGAGACCGTGTTTGATTCCGGTTCTAACTTCCGGAAACAAGGACCACTACTCTCACAAATTCGCGACAACGTAAACAAACCTACATTCTCGAATAATTACCGTATCGATAATCAGCAATATTTCATTTTAAAAGAAAAACGCACGCAATCACATGCACACAAATATTCAAATACATAAATATGAAGAGTTTTCCGACACTGTTTTGCCAAACAAAAACAAACATCACACACAATTTGACTCTTACAACACAAGGCAAACGGGTAAAAAAACAACGAGCGTCTGCTACGGTCCAAAGAATCATGGTAGCGACGGTTCATTACAAGGTGGGAGACTCTGTGCGGGAAATCGGGGGACAAGATGGTGTGATCACTAGCATAAGAAGACCAATGGGGTACATGGAATGCCACATAAAGACAACAAAAGGGTCAGATATCATTCGTCTCAAGCATGAACTCACAAAAATCAGCAATGGAAGTCGAATCCTGAAGCTCCACACCACACAAAACCCAACCCTGCCCCCAGAAGTTGTTGAAGAACTGAACAAGCCAGAGGAAGAGTTTTTTTCTCACACTCCAAAGCGAAAATTCATCGCAATTGAAGACAATGACGTGGAAGCGTTCATTGAAAACAGCGCAAATCAAAACACACAGAAGAAAACCAAATCAAACATGACCATACTGTTCAGTTTTATCAGCTCCACCATGCCAGATGAAGAACACAAAATTGAACACTTCAGCCCTGAAAAACTTAATGCAATCCTGTCCAAATTCTTCATAACCATCACGAAAGAAAACGGCGAGTCCTACGAACCAGGATCACTGAGAGGTTTTTTCCAAAGTTTTCAGCGCTTCCTGAAAAGAAAACAGTACCCCTGCAACATCATGAACGATCCTGCGTTTCAACAAACTAGAGATGCCCTAGCAGCCAAACAAAAGGTTTTAAAGTCTGATGGGAAAGGCAACGTGCCGAACAAAGCTTCTTCGCTGTCCGACAGAGAAGTTGAGCAGATTTACGATGCCGGACAGATAGGGACTCACCATCCAGAAGCCATCATCAACGGTCTCTGGTGGTACAACACCACTCATTTTGGTCTCCGCGGCATTACGGCCCATAGAAACATGCGATGGGGTGATGTCATCCTCAAGACCGACCCCTTCGGGGAGGAATACCTTGAGTAAGTATAATCATTTTTAATCCTGTTCTATAGATAAAATGCCAGTGCCACACCTACTTTAATAAATTATACAAAGCATGGCTTCTAATAAACTATCACGCCAGTCTCAGTCAATATTAGTCGAAAGAAGCCCATCACAAAAAGGCGAGCTTCAGCGAGCTTTTTCACGACCGCAATCCAAGACCAATATTTGCAACATCCACTGAGATGAGGTGTGTAACCTATTTATTGCACCTTTGATTAAACAAATTTGAAGGAAAAATTATTTATAATGCCAAACTTTGATTAAATCCCATTCTGTGTGTTTGTTTTGTGTGTGTCAAGAATTGTAGTTTTTTACAAACAAGCATCAACGTGAAATCACGGCTTGTTTACACTCTTTCTAGGTACAACGAAAGGGCTACCAAAACAAGAACCGGCCCCAACACAGCGAACATCAGGCAAGTACCACCACGCGCATGGGCAACGCCAGCAGCACCAGACCGCTGTCCCGTGGAGCTGTTCAAAGAGTACTCAGCTAGACGACCCAGCCACTGCAGCGGAGCAGATGATCCGTTTTACATCGCAACAACAACTGTGAAGGAGCCAACCCCAGAGTCTACTTGGTTCCGGGCACAGCCGATAGGAAAAAGGAAAATTGGTGCAATCATGAAAACAATGGCATTAAAATCAGGGCTTCAAGGTTCAAAAAGAATTACAAACCATTCTGCCAGAAAAACCATGATTCAAAAGCTGGTGTCAAACGATGTGCCACCCACACACATTGTTCAGATTTCTGGACACAAAAATCTGAACAGTCTGAATGCGTACTCTTCAATCACCCAGGAACAACACAGAAATATTTCTAAACTGATAAGCTACCAAACACCCTCAAATCAAGTCTCTACTGAAATCGCGAAGACACAAACACAAGTCAGACCAGCACAGCACACAGTTTCATCAGCAGCTGATCTCGAAAACCTCACAGGCGATGACATTGACAAAGACATAAAATCAATTTTTTCCGGCAATCTAAACAACTGCACCATCACTATCAACATCAACAAAACACAAGAAACAACCCACAGTATCAGTGTTAGCCAACAGAACAAGTAATTCACTAAATCAGTCATGACAATGTCATTGAAATGGAGCAATGTTTAACTTGTACTTTTGTTGTAGTGAATGGGTGGCACATCAACATTGATCAGGTTTTTGAATTGTAACACAATTAAGTTTCACCAAATTTATTATCTATTCTTCACCTTTGAGTTTGACTATGACAGCTAGTCGTTACAGTTTCTTCCAATAATTGTTATGAACTGGATCTTAATTCTTATACAGTTATACTTAAAGGTGTTTGTGCTATTGTTGTTTATTTCTTAATAAAAGTTAGTGTTTGTGTTTAGCAGTTTTTAATACTAGGTAGACACTCCATGTGGTCTAAACATGAGGTAATTTGTGCCGAATGATCTAGTAATATGTATCTCTGATTTGTTCGTGTTACAAAATAATGAACTTACAAAGTATATTTCCCTGAAAAGTATCAGTCCATACTTAAAACAGCTGAAATATATATTCCCAAGTAAGTTTGCTTGGTATTAAAGTTATGTTCATTTGTCGACAGAGTATATATTGTACAATATTTCTGTCTGGGTTTAGCATGAATTTTTTTCATCGATACAAGTTCCAACATCTGTCATTCTGATTTTCTGTGCCAAACCAAAAAGATTTCACTCTTTTATTTTCAATGAAAGAATTATAGGGCATGAAGTTACCAAATGTTGTGCAACATCTATTCAGCAAATGACCTGAACTGTAAAGCTTGCATGGTTGTTGTAGTTAAAGTAAAAATACTTTCTTTGCTTGAAAAAGTGTTGACAGTTATGTATTTTTGCTTCATGTTATGACTGGTTCAGTGATTGACTCTTTCTAATTTGTTCAATGCCATTTATTCCTCACCATGAAAAGCACCAGCATATATCTTCAACATAAAATATATCTCAGATCTGACAGATCTGCCCCTAACAATAGATACACATCCTTATTTGAAGAACAAAGAAATAATAAACAAACACAGACATTTGTAAGAACACACTCACACATACACGCACAATATCTGACACACACACATATTAACAATAGCGCGGCACAGCCTCAAAATGCAACAGGTATTCCGTTTTCTTTTCAGTGAAAGTGAAAGCGATAGTAAAACCGTACGATCGTCAAAAACAGTCAGAAACTTTCAAATTCGGTTTGCTTTTATCGAAGTTCCGACCAAAACTCGACTTTGAAAGGCAGCACGCAACTTGCTCTCACCGAAAAACTTATACGAAGAGGTCTATGACAAACAGACAATACTAGCAAGATGACGTGACTGACAAACTTGATTGTGAGCTCACCTGCGGCAAGAACACTCAATGTAGCAATCCGTAATTCAAACATTCGAATGACGCCATGCAGTCACGTGGTCGAAGCAGACGCATACTTGGAAAAGGTTGTGAGAATCGGTCTTCGGAGAGCACGAAACACCTCCATGGTTTATTGAAGGGTGTAAAGAACCAAAAGTAGTGTTTTCTGGATGCACCTCTCTCTTCCCTTCGTCTGTCGGCGTCAAGTTTGACTCCGATCGGGCAACATGCAACCGTGTTCATGGTGTTCGTGCATGCATGTTTGGATAGTTCCAAAATAGTACGTTCCTCCGTAAAAGAAGAGGCAGGGTTCTGAACTGGTTTGAGTACATTTCGGTACCAATAACAAAAATATGAAAATAACACAATTGAATAGGTATGGTGCAATCAAAATGGATATGAAATGCAAAATGTATACGAAATTATTCCATAATCAAGTCACTGTTGTGCAATACCATCAAAATCGAAATATTTGGATGGAACTATACTTCAAAGTACTCCTCCGCGCATCTGATACCAAGTGCATAGGCACACGGACAGAGAGATAAGGTTTGACCGAACTTTGGCATCAAAAAACACCTATTTTGATTACAAAATGACAAAGGTGGAATAAAGAAGTTACACACCTCGTCTCAGTGATTATTAAAAATAATGGTCTCAGTTCGCGGTCATGAAAAAGCTCGCTGAAGCTCGCATTTTTCATGATCCGCTAACTTCGCCCATTATTTTTAATAATCACTGAGACTCGGCATGTAACCTCTACATAATAGACTTTTGGTCTCTGCTATTGTGCGTTTACTAATTATTCTTTTCAGTTCCTAGCTGTGAGAAAGGGTCGCTTCATTTGAGCGACAGAACACCTGGACTGAAAGCAAGAGCATGAACGTCACACACCCACAAACTCACACATAAACGCTCACACACACACACACACATACACACACACATACACACACACACGCACACACACACACACACACACACACACACACACACACACACACACACACACACACACACACACACACTGCATGAAGATAAATGAAAAAATAATGGCACAGAAAACACGCCTTTCAAATGGCGGTTTATAAAACATAAAATACATGTTCCGATGTTCCGTGCAGTGAGGTGACCAGCAGTGGATGTCTCGATGTGTGATGCTTCACAGCAGGGTCATGTTTAACAAACCGTACCGAGCACACACGAACGGTGTTTGGGGAACGTGTCTGCTTTGTGACTGACAGGAGCTCACCTCTTCACAGGACTAAGAAATAGCCGACATTGGACCCATTGCAGCAAGGCAGACTAAAACTGTTATTGCCGCCACTGCCTCCAGATATACCAGCAGTGACATCATCGTCAGCTTCAACTGAAGGTGGCGGTGACATCATCGTCACGAACAACGACAGCGCTGCTTCAATTGAAGGTGACGGTGAAATCATCGTCATGAACAACGACAGTGCTGCTGCAACTGAAGGTGGCGGTGGCATCATCGTCATGAACAACGAAAGTGCTGCTTTAACTAAAGGTGGCGGTGACATCATCGTCGTGAACAACGACAGTGCTGCTTCAAGTGAAGATGGCGGTGACATCATCGTCATGAACAACGACAGTGCTGCTTCAAGTGAAGATGGCAGTAGCATCATCGTCATGAACAACGACAGTGCTGCTTTAAGTGAAGATGGCGGTGACATCATCGTCATGAACAACGACAGTGCTGCTTTAACTAAAGGTGGCGGTGACATCATCGTCGTGAACAACGACGGTGCTGCTTCAACTAAAGGTGGCGGTGACATCATCGTCACGAACAACAACAGCGCTGCTTCAACTGAAGGTGGCGGTGACATCATCGTCACGAACAACGACAGTGCTGCTTCAACTGAAGGTGGCGGTGACATCATCGTCGTGAACAACGACGGTGCTGCTTCAACTAAAGGTGGCGGTGACATCATCGTCATGAACAACGACAGGGCTGCTTTAAGTGAAGATGGCGGTGACATCATCGTCATGAACAACGACAGTGCTGCTTCAACTGAAGGTGGCGGTGGCATCATCGTCATGAACAACGACGGTGCTGCTTTAAGTGAAGGTGGCGGTGACATCATCGTCATGAACAACGACAGTGCTGCTTCAACTGAAGGTGACGGTGGCATCATCGTCACGAACAACGACGGTGCTGCTTTAAGTGAAGATGGCGGTGACATCATCGTCATGAACAACGACAGTGCTGCTTCAACTGAAGGTGGCGGTGGCATCATCATCATGAACAACGACGGTGCTGCTTCAACTAAAGGTGGCGGTGACATCATCGTCATGAACAACGACAGTGCTACTTCAAGGGAAGATGGCGGTGACATCATTGTCATAAACAACGACAGTGCTGCTTCAAGTAAAGATTGCGGTGACATCATCGTCATGAACAACGATAGTGCTACTTCAAGGGAAGATGGCGGTGACATCATTGTCATAAACAACGACAGTGCTGCTTCAAGTGAAGATGGCGGTGACATCACCGTCATAAACAACGACAGTGCTTTAAGTGAAGATAGCGGTGACATCATCGTCAGGAACAACAACAGCGCTGCTTTAACTGAAGGTGGCGGTGACATCATCGTCATGAACAACGACAGTGCTGCTTTAAGTGAAGATAGCGGTGACATCATCGTCAGGAACAACAACAGCGCTGCTTTAACTGAAGGTGGCGGTGACATCATCGTCATGAACAACGACAGTGCTGCTTCAACTGAATTTGGCGGTTAAATCATCGTCATGAACAACGACAGTGCTGCTTCAACTGAAGGTGGCGGTGGCATCATCGTCATGAACAACTACAGCGCTGCTTCAACTGAAGGTGGCGGTGGCATCATCGTCATGAACAACGACAGTGCTGCTGCAACTAAAGGTGGCGGTGAAATCATCGTCATGAACAACGATAGTGCTACTTCAAGGGAAGATGGCGGTGACATCATTGTCATAAACAACGACAGTGCTGCTTGAAGTGAAGATGGCGGTGGCATCATCGTCATGAACAACGATAGTGCTACTTCAAGGGAAGATGGCGGTGACATCATTGTCATAAACAACGACAGTGCTGCTTCAAGTGAAGATGGCGGTGACATCACCGTCATAAACAACGACAGTGCTGCTTTAAGTGAAGATAGCGGTGACATCATCGGCATGAACAACAACAGTGCTGCTTTAACTGAAGGTGGCGGTGACATCATCGTCATGAACAACGACAGTGCTGCTTTAAGTGAAGATGGCGGTGACATCATCGTCATGAACAACGACAGTGCTTCTTCAAGTAAAGATGGCGGTGACATCATTGTCATAAACAACGACAGTGCTGCTTCAAGTGAAGATGGCTTCAACTAAAGGTGGCGGTGACATCATCGTCATGAACAACGACAGTGCTGCTTCAGCTGAAGGTGGCGGTGGCATCATCGTCATGAACAACGACGGTGCTGCTTCAACTAAAGGTGGCGGTGACATCATCGTCATGAACAACGACAGTGCTACTTCAAGGGAAGATGGCGGTGACATCATAGATAATAGACTTTTGGTCTCTGCTATTGTGCGTTTACTAATTATTCTTTTCAGTTCCTAGCTGTGAGAAAGGATCGCTTCATTTGAGCGACAGAACACCTGGACTGAACGCAAGAAGATGAACGTCACACACCCACAAACACACACATAAACGCACACACACACACACACACACACACACGCACACAATCAATCAATCAATGACGCTTATATCGCGCATATTCCGTGGGTACAGTTCTTGGCGCTCAGCAGTGATGCCGTGTGAGATGAAATTTTATACGGCCAGTAATTGCAGCCATTTCGGCGCATATTTACCTTTCACGGCCTATTATTCCAAGTCACACTGGTATAGGTAGACAATTATTAACTGTGCCAAAGCAATTTTGCCAGGAAAGACCCTTTTGTCAATCGTGGGATCTTTAACGTGCACACCCAATGTAGTGTACACGTTCGGACACCGAAGAGAGTCTGCACACAAAGTTGACTCTGAAATAAATTTCCGCCAAACCTGGGATCGAACTCACGCTGACAGCGGCCAAACGAATACAAATCCAGCGCGCTACCAACTGAGCTATATCCCCGCTCTGAGCTATACACACACACACACACACACACACACACACACACACACACACACACACACACACACACACACACACACACAAACACACACACACACTCACACACACACACACACACTCACACACACACACACACACACACACACACTGCATAAAGATAAATGAAAAAAGAATGGCACAGAAAACACACCTTTAATTTTGCGGTTTATAAAACATAAAATACATGTTGCGATGTTCCGTGCAGTGAGGTGACCAGCAGTGGATGTCTCGATGTGTGATGCTTCACAGCAGGGTCATGTTTAACAAACCGTACCGAGCACACACAAACGGTGTTTGGGGAACGTGTCTGCTTTGTGACTGACAGGAGCTCAACTCTTCACAGGACTAAGATATAGCCGACATTGGACCCATTGCAGCAAGGCAGACTATAACTGTTATTGCCGCCACTGCCTCCAGATATACCAGCAGTGACATCTTTGTCAGCTTCAAGTGAAGGTGGCGGTGACATCATCGTCACGAACAACGCCAGCGCTGCTTTAAGTGAAGATGGCGGTGACATCATCGTCATGAACAACGACAGTGCTGCTTCAACTAAAGGTGGCGGTGACATCATCGTCATGAACAACGACAGTGCTACTTCAAGGGAAGATGGCGGTGACATCATTGTCATAAACAACGACAGTGCTGCTTCAAGTGAAGATGGCGGTGACATCATCGTCATGAACAACGACAGTGCTACTTCAAGGGAAGATGGCGGTGACATCTTTGTCATAAACAACGACAGTGCTGCTTCAAGTGAAGATGGCGGTGACATCACCGTCATAAACAACGACAGTGCTGCTTTAAGTGAAGATAGCGGTGACATCATCGTCAGGAACAACAACAGCGCTGCTTCAACTGAAGGTGGCGGTGGCATCATCGTTATGAAGAACGACAGTGCTGCTTTAAGTGAAGATAGCGGTGACATCATCGTCATGAACAACAACAGCGCTGCTTTAACTGAAGGTGGCGGTGACATCATCGTCATGAACAACGACAGTGCTGCTTCAACTGAAGATGGCGGCGATATCATCGTCACGAACATCGACAGTGCTGCTTCAACTGAAGATGGCGGCGACATCATCGTCATGAACAACGACAGTACTGCTTCAACTGAAGGTGGCGGTGGCATCATCGTCAAGAACAACGACAGTGCTTCTTCAAGTAAAGATTGCGGTGACATCATCGTCATGAACAACGATAGTGCTACTTCAAGGGAAGATGGCGGTGACATCATTGTCATAAACAACGACAGTGCTGCTTGAAGTGAAGATGGCGGTGATATCATCGTCATGAACAACGACAGTGCTACTTCAAGGGAAGATGGCGGTGACATCATTGTCATAAACAACGACAGTGCTGCTTCAAGTGAAGATGGCGGTGACATCACCGTCATAAACAACGACAGTGCTGCTTTAAGTGAAGATAGCGGTGACATCATCGTCATGAACAACAGCGCTGCTTCAACTGAAGGTGGCGGTGACATCATCCTCATGAACAACGACAGTGCTGCTTCAAGTGAAGATGGCGGTGACATCATCGTCATGAACAACGACAGTGCTACTTCAAGGGAAGATGGCGGTGACATCATTGTCATAAACAACGACAGTGCTGCTTCAAGTGAAGATGGCGGTGATATCATCGTCATGAACAACGACAGTGCTACTTCAAGGGAAGATGGCGGTGACATCATTGTCATAAACAACGACAGTGCTGCTTGAAGTGAAGATGGCGGTGGCATCATCGTCATGAACAACGACAGTGCTGCTTTAAGTGAAGATAGCGGTGACATCATCGTCATGAACAACAACAGCGCTGCTTTAACTGAAGGAGGCGGTGACATCATCGTCATAAACAACGACAGTGCTTCTTCAAGTAAAGATGGCGGTGATATCATCGTCATGAACAACGACAGTGCCACTTTAAGTAAAGATGGCGGTGACATCATCGTCATGAGCAACGACAGTGCTACTTTAAGTGAAGATGGCGGTGACATCATCGTCATGAACAACGACGGTGCTGCTTTAACTAAAGGTGGCGGTGACATCATCGTCATGTACAACGACAGCGCTGCTTCAACTAAAGGTGGCGGTTAAATCTTCATCACGAACTACAACAGCGCTGCTTCAACTGAAGGCGACGGTGACATCATCGTCACGAACAACGACAGTGCTGCTTCAACTGAAGGTAGCGGTGACATCATCGTCATGAACAACGACATTGCTGCTTATAGTGAAGATGGCGGTGACACCATCGTCATGAACAACAATAGCGCTGCTTTAACTGAAGGTGGCAGTGACATTATCGTCATGAACAACGACAGTGCTGCTTAAAGTGAAGATGGCGGTGACATCATCGTCATGAACAACAACAGCGCTGCTTGAACTGAAGGTGGTGGTGACATCATCGTCATGAACAAAGACGGTGCTACTTCAACTGAAGGTGGCGGTTAAATCATCGTCATGAACAACAGCGCTGCTGCAACTAAAGGTGGCTGTGACATCATCGTCACGAACAACGACAGCGCTGCTTCAAGTGAATATGCTGGTGACATCATCGTCATGAACAACAACAGCGCTGCTGCAACTAAAAGTGGCGGTGACATCATCGTCATGAACAACAACAGCGCTGCTTCAACTGAGGTGGCGGTGACATCCGCGTCATGAACAACAACAGCGCTGCTTCAACAGAAGGTGGCGGTGAAATCATAAATAACAGACTTTTGGTCTCCGCTATTGTGCGTTTACTAATTATTCTTTTCAGTTCCTAGCTGTGAGAAAGGGTCGCTTCATTTGAGCGACAGAACACCTGGACTGAAAGCAAGAGCACGAACGTCACACACCCACAAACTCACACATAAACGCTCACACACACACACACATACACACACACGCGCACACAATCAATCAATCAATGACGCTTATATCGCGCATATTCCGTTGGTACAGTTCTGGGCGCTCAGCAGTGATGCCGTGTGAGATGAAATTTTATACGGCCAGTAATTGCAGCCATTTCGGCGCATATTTACCTTTCACGGCCTATTATTCCAAGTCACACGGGTATAGGTAGACAATTATTAACTGTGCCAAAGCAATTTTGCCAGGAAAGACCCTTTTGTCAATCGTGGGATCTTTAACGTGCACACCCAATGTAGTGTACACGTTCGGACACCGAAGAGAGTCTGCACACAAAGTTGACTCTGAAATAAATTTCCGCCAAACCTGGGATCGAACTCACGCTGACAGCGGCTAAACGAATACAAATCCAGCGCGCTACCAACTGAGCTATATCCCCGCTCTGAGCTATACACACACACACACACACACACACACACACACACACACACACACACACACACACACACACACAAACACACACACACACTGTGCACACACACACACACTCACTCACACACACACACACACTCACACACACACACACACACACACACACACACACTGCATAAAGATAAATGAAAAAAGAATGGCACAGAAAACACACCTTTAATTTTGCGGTTTATAAAACATAAAATACATGTTCCGATGTTCCGTGCAGTGAGGTGACCAGCAGTGGATGTCTCGATGTGTGATGCTTCACAGCAGGGTCATGTTTAACAAACCGTACCGAGCACACACGAACGGTGTTTGGGGAACGTGTCTGCTTTGTGACTGACAGGAGCTCAACTCTTCACAGGACTAAGAAATAGCCGACATTGGACCCATTGCAGCAAGGCAGACTAAAACTGTTATTGCCGCCACTGCCTCCAGATATACCAGCAGTGACATCATCGTCAGCTTCAACTGAAGGTGGCGGTGACATCATCGTCACGAACAACCACTGCGCTGCTTCAACTGAAGGTGGCGGTGACATCATTGTCATGAACAACGACAGCGCCGCTTCAACTAAAGGTGGCGTTTAAATCATCGTCATGAACAACAACAGCGCTGCTTCAATGGAAGGTGGCGGTGAAATCATCGTCATGAACAACGACAGTGCTGCTTCAACTGAAGATGGCGGTGACATCATCGTCATGAACAACAACAGCGCTGCTCTAACTGAAGGTGGCGGTGACATAATCGTCATGAACAACGACAGCGCTGCTTCAACTGAAGATGGTGGCGACATCATCGTCATGAACAACGACAGTGCCGCTTCAACTGAAGATGGCGGTGACATCATCGTTATGAACAACGAAAGTGCTGCTTTAACTAAAGGTGGCGGTGACATCATCGTCATGAACAACGACAGTGCTGCTTCAACTGAAGATGGCGGTGACATCATCGTCATAAACAACGACGGTGCTGCTTTAACTAAAGGTTGCGGTGACATCATCGTCATGAACAACGACAGCTCTGCTTCAACTAAAGATGGCGGTGACATCATCGACATGAACAACGACAGTGCTGCTTTAACTGAAGGTGGCGGTGACATCATCGTCATGAACAACGACTGTGCCGCTTCAACTAAAGGTGGCGGTGACATCATCGTCATGAACAACGACAGTGCTTCTTCAAGTAAAGATTGCGGTGACATCATCGTCATGAACAACGATAGTGCTACTTCAAGTGAAGATGGCGGTGACATCATCGTCACGAACAACGACAGTGCTGCTTAAAGTGAAGATGGCTGTGGCATCAACGTCATGAACAACGACAGTGCTGCTTTAAGTGAAGATAGCGGTGACATCATCGTCATGGCCAACAACAGCGCTGCTTTAACTGAAGGTGGCGGTGACATCATCGTCATAAACAACGACAGTGCTACTTTAAGTGAAGATGGCGGTGACATTATCGTCATGAACAACAACAGCGCTGCTTTAAGTGAAGATGGCGGCGACATCATCGTCATGAACAACGACAGTGCTGCTTTAACTGAAGGTGGCGGTGACATCATCGTTATGAACAACGAAAGTGCTGCTTTAACTAAAGGTGGCGGTGACATCATCGTCGTTAACAACGACAGTGCTGCTTCAAGTGAAGATGGCGGGGACATCATCGTCATGAACAACGACAGTGCTGCTTCAACTGAACGTGGCGGTTACATCATCGTCGTTAACAACGACAGTGCAGCTTCAAGTGAAGAAGGCGGTGACATCATCGTCATGAACAACGACAGTGCTTCTTTAACTAAAGGTGGCGGTGACTTCATCGTCATGAACAACGACAGTGCTGCTTCAAGTGAAGATGGCGGTGACATCATCGTCATGAACAACGACAGTGCTGCTTCAAGTGAAGATGGCGGTGACTTCATCGTCATGAACAACGACGATGCTGCTTCAACTGAATTTGGCGGTTAAATCATCGTCATGAACAACAACAACGCTGCTGCAACTAAAGGTGGCGGTGACATCATCGTCATGAACAACGACAGTGCTGCTTCAACTGAAGGTGGCGGCGATATCATCGTTCAACAACAGCGTTGCTGCAACTAAAAGTGGCGGTGAAATCATCGTCCAACAACCGCGTTGCTGCAACTAAATGTGGCGGTTAAATCTTCGTCACGAACTACAACAGCGCTGCTTCAACTGACGGCGACGGTGACATCATCGTCACGAACAACGACAGCGCTGCTTCAACTGAAGGTAGCGGTGACATCATCGTCATGAACAACGACAGTGCTGCTTCAAGTGAAGATGGCGGTGACATCATCGTCATAAACAACAACAGCGCTGCTTTAACTAAAGGTGGCGGTGACATCATCGTCATGAACAACGACAGTGGTGCTTCAAGTGAAGATGGCGGTGACATCATCGTCATGAACAACAACAGCGCTGCTTTAACTGAAAGTGGTGGTGACATCATCGTCATGAACAACGACAGTGCTGCTACAACACACACACTGCTAAAAGATAAATGAAAAAATAATGGCACAGAAAACACGCCTTTCAATTGGCGGTTTATAAAACATAAAAAAACATGTTGGGATGTTTCGTGCAGTGAGGTGACCAGCAGTGGATGTCTCGATGTGTGATGCTTCACAGCGGGGTCATGTTTAACAAACCGTAACGAGCACACACGAACGGTGTTTGGGGAACGTGTCTGCTTTGTGACTGACAGGAGCTCAACTCTTCACAGGACTAAGAAATAGCCGACATTGGACCCATTGCAGCAAGGCAGACTAAAACTTATATTGCCGCCACTGCCTCCAGATATACCAGCAGTGACATCTTCGTCAGCTTCAACTGAAGGTGGCGGTGACATCATCGTCACGAACAACGACAGCGCTGCTGCAACTGAAGTTGGTGGTGACATCATCGTCATGAACAACGACAGTGCTGCTTCAACTGAAGGTGGCGGTGACATCATCGTCACGAACAACGACAGCGCTGCTGCAACTGAAGTTGGTGGTGACATCATCGTCATGAACAACGACAGTGCTGCTTCAACTGAAGATGGCGGTGACATTATCGTCACGAACAACAACAGCGCTGCTTCAACTGAAGGTGGCGGTGACATCAGCGCCACGAACAACGACAGTGCTGCTTCAAGTGAAGATGGCGGTGACATTATCGTCACGAACAACAACAGCGCTGCTTCAAGTGAAGATGGCGGTGACATCATCGTCACGAACAACAACAGCGCTGCTTCAACTGAAGGTGGCGGTGACATCATCGTCACGAACAACGACAGTGCTGCTTCAAGTGAAGATGGCGGTGACATTATCGTCATGAACAACAACAGCGCTGCTTTAACTGAAGGTGGCGGTGACATCATCGTCATGTACAACGACAGCGCTACTTCATCTAAAGGTGGTGGTTAAATTTTCGTCATGAACTACAACAGCGCTGCTTTAACTGAAGGCGGCGGTGACATCATCGTCACGAACTACAACAGCGCTGCTTCAACTTTTTTTTTTTTTTTTTTTTTTTTTTTTTTTTTTTTTTTTTTTTTTTGCCAAGCACATCATTGTGGGGCTTTTAATGAATAACATGCATCCGTCCACTCACCATATATTTTCTTTCATCCTTCAACATTTACCACTCAAAAAGTATATAGTATCAAAATTAATGAAAAACTTTTTTCTTGCTTGTACCCTTAGACAATTTTCCTTGGTTGCCCCAAGATTGTGTTACTATTTGCTTAGACCATAGCTTTTTTTCTTTTTTTTCCGTTGAAATATGTATTTAAAATGCATATCATTATAATTATACACACACAAAAAACACAGTATGACATCCACTATATACATCTTGGTGTAACTTTGGGTCCGTATCTAGAAATGAGAAGAGAAGGAGAAAAAAATAAAAGAAATAAGAATAGAAAAATAAAAGAAATAAAAAAGAGGAATAAAAGTCATAATTTTACATTTCTGATCTGCAATTGCTTTTCGAATAAAACAAAGAGAGGAATTGAAGCCTTTGTTTTTTTATAAATACTTATGCACATTTTAGCAACCAAAATTATACGGTTCAATTCTTTCAACAGGGTTGCTTGCATTTTTCGATTTTTAACACCAAACATAATTTCGTGCACTGTTAACTCTATTTGTTTATCCAGATGTACCCAAATATAAAATTCTATCTGTTTCCAAAACTCAATCACCACTGGGCAAAAGAGAAAAAAGTGTTCTATATAATCAACGCTATTGCTACAATATGAACAGACATTGTCCTCCACAACTTTCATTTTACATAACATAATGTTTGTGGGATAAATATTGTGAAGTAATTTCCATTGTAATACACGCAACCTTGTTTCTTTAACCGATTCAAAACTAGTCAGCCAATCTTTCTTATCAATTTCATAATTAAATTTCCTCCTCCAAAAGCCAATTGCACAAGGTTCAACAACTTTCATACTTACTAATTCTTTTCTAAACTGTTGTGCGCTATGTACTTTCTTACCACGATATAAGGGGATATCCATCAAATCAATTTCTTTCTTTCCGTGCATCGTCTTGTGCATTACATTCAGAGCAACAGCACGAACCATGTTATATTCCAAAATTCTCCGTGGGGATTTTCCTAAAACATCACAAATGAACTGATAGGAAACAAATTCGTTTCTGTATAAAACATCATGTACGCTATTAAGACCCTTTCTCGCCCAATCTTCAAAATACAGTACATTTCCGGCATAAGCAAAACATTGGTTATTCCATAAAAGCGGATTAAATAAATTATTATCAATACATAAGCCTACGTTGTTATCAAGCCAGGTTTTCAAAACAATTTTCCAAAATTTGGATTTGACAAGTTCACTCCCCTTTAGTCTCCGAAAATTAACATTTGAATAAAAACATTCACAATTTGAGCCGTACATTGAAAACACTGACTTTGGAACACATTTCCACTTATCCGTGACTTTGCGGGATGTCAGTCTGACAGCCCATTGTAATAAAAATGATGCCTGCATGTGTTTCAAATCAATCATATTTAAACCACCATTTTCGACATCACTACACAATATTATCCTTTTAACCTTTTCAAATGCCTTTTTATTATTTTCTTTCTTTTTCCACAAAAATCTAAACAACAGTCTATTAACTTCTGCTAATATTTTATCAGGGATCACAAATGCCTGCATAAAATAAACAAATTGGGAGATCAAGAACGTTTTTATTACAATAATTTTACCCATGATACTCAAATTTCTTTTCTCCCATGCCGCAATCAAGCGCTTAACAGACGTAATTCGCTCTGTCCAATTTTCCTCAACGTCAGAGGCTGATATGTCATTACAAAAATAAATTCCCAAAATCTTTAATTTTTTCTTCCAATTGAAATCATAAAAGGTGTCTTGACAATGTTTTTGACTTCCTAGCCACATGGCTTCACATTTTGACAGATTCAACTTTAATCCGGAAACGTAGTAAAAAGAATCAAAAATCAATAAGGCATGTTTTAAATCCGTTTCGCTTTTCAAAAATAACGTTACATCGTCAGCATACAAAGCAATTTTTAACATATCATCCCAAAACCTATCATTTAAACAATTCAAATTCGAAATACCGTTAACATTCTTATTCTGCCTAATCTTAATGGCTACTAACTCAATTGCCAAAACAAAGGCTAAAGGCGAGAATGGACATCCCTGACGGATTCCAGACTCCACTGGAAAATACTCAGACAACCAGCCTGCATAATTAACACAACTCTTGGCATCTTTCATCAAAACTTCGACCCAAGTTACAAACTCCGGGCCAAAGCCAAATTTTTTAAAAACATTTATCATAAAGTCTTTTGAAATACAATCAAATGCATGAAACATGTCGATGGTGACCAAAAGACCTGGTTTATCTTGCACATTCATTTGATCTATGACGTCATCAATCAATCTTAACAAAGATGAAACTTGCCTCCCTTTAATATATCCAACCTGATCAGGATTAATCACATTATGTACAACTTTGTTCATGCGTAAAGCCAGACACTTCGCCAGTAATTTATAATCACTGTTTGTTAGCGAAATTGGACGCCAATTATTTAATTCATCTCTCGGAAGGTTTTTACCTTTATGAATTAACACAATGACAGCATTTCTTTGAGACGCAGACAAACTACCATTATCAAATGCTGCTGAAAAAGAACGTGATATAAATATACTCACTCGAGACCAAAATACTTTAATAAATTCAATTGTAATGCCATCAGAACCTGGGGAAGAACCATTTTTCATTTGTTTTAGTGCGTGCAACAGTTCATTAGCAGTTAGAGAGCCCTCGCAGCTGTTCTTATCTTCGTCGGAAAGAGAAGGAACGCTGCAGCCTTGCAAAAAATCGTCAACATTACCAACATTATCTACTATATCTATTTTCTTTCTATACAAATTCATAAAATACTTTTTTTGCACACTGTGTATTTGTTTTTGATCTGTACACACTCGCCCTTCATCATCTTTCACGCGATCCATAACCTTTGCATTTGCACGTGCTTTTTCCAGACTCAAGAAATATTTTGTGTTTTTCTCCCCTTCCTCGACCCATTTAGCGCGAGCTCTAACCTGAGCGGCTCGAAATAAAAAGGGCACGAGCGCTGCTTCAACTGAAGGCGGCGGTGACATCATCGTCATGAACTACAACAGCGCTGCTTCAACTGAAGGTGGCGGTGACATCATTGTCATGAACAACGACAGCGCTGCTTCAACTAAAGGTGGCGTTTAAGTCGTCGTCATGAACAACAACAGCGCTGCTTCAACTGAAGGTGGCGGTGAAATCATCGTCATGAACAACGACAGTGCTGCTGGAACTGAAGGTGGCGGTGACATCATCGTCACGAACAACGACAGTGCTGCTTTAACTGAAGGTGGCGGTGACAGCATCGTCATGAACAACAACAGTGCTGCTTCAACTGAAGGTGGCGGTTGAATCATCGTCACGAACAACGACAGTGCTTCTTCAAGTGAAGGTGGCAGTGACATCATCGTCACGAACAACGACAGTGCTTGAAGGTGGCGGTGACATCATCGTTATAAACAACGAAAGTGCTGCTTTAACTGAAGGTGGCGGTGACATCATCGTCATGAACAACGACAGTGCTGCTTCAACTGAAGGTGGCGGTGACATCATCGTCATGAACAACGACGGTGCTGCTTTAACTAAAGGTGGCGGTGACATCATCGTCGTTAACAACGACAGTGCTGCTTCAAGTGAAGATGGCGGGGACATCATCGTCATGAACAACGACAGTGCTGCTTCAACTGAACGTGGCGGTTACATCATCGTCGTTAACAACGACAGTGCAGCTTCAAGTGAAGAAGGCGGTGACATCATCGTCATGAACAACGACAGTGCTTCTTTAACTAAAGGTGACGGTGACATCATCGTCATGAACAACGACAGTGCTGCTTCAACTGAAGATGGCGGTGACATCATCGTCATGAACAACGACAGTGCTGCTTCAAGTGAAGATGGCGGTGACATCATCGTCATGAACAACGACAGTGCTGCTTCAAGTGAAGATGGCGGTGACATCATCGTCATGAATAACGACAGTGCTTCTTTAACTAAAGATGGCGGTGACATCATCGTCATGAACAACGACAGTGCTGCTTGAAGTGAAGATGGCGGTGACATCCGCGTCATGAACAACGACAGTGCTGCTTCAACTGAAGGTGGCGGTTACATCATCGTCATGAACAACGACAGTGCTGATTCAACTAAAGGTGGAGGTGACATCATCGTTCAACAACAGCGTTGCTGCAACTAAAAGTGGCGGTGAAATCATCGTCCAACAACCGCGTTGCTTCAACTAAATGTGGCGGTTAAATCTTCGTCACGAACTACAACAGCGCTGCTTCAACTGAAGGTAGCGGTGAAATCATCGTCACGAACAACGACAGTGCTGCTTCAACTGAAGATGGCGGTGACATCATTGTCACGAACAACAACAGCGCTGCTTCAACTAAAGTTGGCGGTGACATCATCGTCATGAACAACGACAGTGCTGCTTCAAGTGAAGATGGCGGTGACATCATTGTCACGAACAACAACAGCGCTGCTTTAACTGAAAGTGATGGTGACATCATCGTCATTAACAACGACAGTGCTGCTTCAACACACACACTGCTAAACGATAAATGAAAAAATAATGGCACAGAAAACACGCCTTTCAATTGGCGGTTTATAAAACATAAAAAATCATGTTGCGATGTTTCGTGCAGTGAGGTGACCAGCTGTGGATGTCTCAATGTGTGATGCTTCACAGCAGGGTCATGTTTAACAAACCGTACCGAGCACACACGAACGGTGTTTGGGGAACGTGTCTGCTTTGTGACTGACAGGAGCTCAACTCTTCACAGGACTAAGAAATAGCCGACATTGGACCCATTGCAGCAAGGCAGACTAAAACTGTTATTGCCGCCACTGCCTCCAGATATACCAGCAGTGACATCATCGTCAGCTTCAACTGAAGGTGGCGGTGACATCATCGTCATGAACAACGACAGCGCTGCTTCAACTGAAGATGGTGGCGACATCATCGTCATGAACAACGACAGTGCCGCTTCAAGGGAAGATGGCGGTGACATCATTGTCATAAACAACGACAGTGCTGCTTCAACTGAAGATGGCGGTGACATCATCGTCATGAACAACAACAGCGCTGCTTTAAGTGAAGATAGCGGTGACATCATCTTCATGAACAACGACAGCGCTGCTTTAACTGAAGGAGGCGGTGACATCATCGTCATTAACAACGACAGTGCTGCTTTAAGTGAAGATGGCGGTGACATCATCGTCATGAACAACGACAGTGCTACTTCAAGGGAAGATGGCGGTGACATCATTGTCATAAACAACGACAGTGCTGCTTCAAGTGAAGATGGCTTCAACTAAAGGTGGCGGTGACATCATCGTCATGAACAACGACAGTGCTGCTTCAACTGAAGGTGGCGGTGGCATCATCGTCATGAACAACAACAGCGCTGCTGCAACTAAAAGTGACGGTGACATCATCGTCATGAACAACAACAGCGCTGCTTCAACTGAAGGTGGCGGTGACATCATAGATAATAGACTTTTGGTCTCTGCTATTGTGCGTTTACTAATTATTCTTTTCAGTTCCTAGCTGTGAGAAAGGATCGCTTCATTTGAGCGACAGAACACCTGGACTGAACGCAAGAAGATGAACGTCACACCCCCACAAACACACACATAAACGCACACACACACACACACACACACACACACGCACACAATCAATCAATCAATGACGCTTATATCGCGCATATTCCGTGGGTACAGTTCTAGGCGCTCAGCAGTGATGCCGTGTGAGATGAAATTTTATACGGCCAGTAATTGCAGCCATTTCGGCGCATATTTACCTTTCACGGCCTATTATTCCAAGTCACACGGGTATAGGTAGACAATTATTAACTGTGCCAAAGCAATTTTGCCAGGAAAGACCCTTTTGTCAATCGTGGGATCTTTAACGTGCACACCCAATGTAGTGTACACGTTCGGACACCGAAGAGAGTCTGCACACAAAGTTGACTCTGAAATAAATTTCCGCCAAACCTGGGATCGAACTCACGCTGACAGCGGCTAAACGAATACAAATCCAGCGCGCTACCAACTGAGCTATATCCCCGCTCTGAGCTATACACACACACACACACACACACACACACACACACACACACACACACACACACAAACACACACACACACTCACACACACACACACACACAATCACACACACACACACACACACACACACTGCATAAAGATAAATGAAAAAAGAATGGCACAGAAAACACACCTTTAATTTTGCGGTTTATAAAACATAAAATGCATGTTCCGATGTTCCGTGCAGTGAGGTGACCAGCAGTGGATGTCTCGATGTGTGATGCTTCACAGCAGGCCGGTCATGTTTAACAAACCGTAACGAGCACACACGAACGGTGTTTGGGGAACGTGTCTGCTTTGTGACTGACAGGAGCTCAACTCTTCACAGGACTAAGAAATAGCCGACATTGGACCCATTGCAGCAAGACAAACTAAAACTGTTATTGCCGCCACTGCCTCCAGATATACCAGCAGTGACATCTTTGTCAGCTTCAAGTGAAGGTGGCGGTGACATCATCGTCACGAACAACGCCAGCGCTGCTTTAAGTGAAGATGGCGGTGACATCATCGTCATGAACAACGACAGTGCTGCTTCAACTGAAGGTGGCGGTGGCATCATCATCATGAACAACGACGGTGCTGCTTCAACTAAAGGTGGCGGTGACATCATCGTCATGAACAACGACAGTGCTACTTCAAGGGAAGATGGCGGTGACATCATTGTCATAAACAACGACAGTGCTGCTTCAAGTGAAGATGGCGGTGACATCATCGTCATGAACAACGACAGTGCTACTTCAAGGGAAGATGGCGGTGACATCTTTGTCATAAACAACGACAGTGCTGCTTCAAGTGAAGATGGCGGTGACATCACCGTCATAAACAACGACAGTGCTGCTTCAAGTAAAGATAGCGGTGACATCATCGTCATGAACAACAACAGCGCTGCTTTAACTGAAGATGGCGGTGGCATCATCGTCATGAACAACGACAGTGCTGCTTTAAGTGAAGATAGCGGTGACATCATCGTCATGAACAACAACAGCGCTGCTTTAACTAAAGGAGGCGGTGACATCATCGTCATGAACAACGACAGTGCTGCTTCAAGTGAAGATGGCGGTGACTTCATCGTCATGAACAACGACGATGCTGCTTCAACTAAAGGTGGCGGTGACTTCATCGTCATGAACAACGACAGTGCTGCTTCAAGTGAAGATGGCGGTGGCATCATCGTCATGAACAACGACAGTGCTGCTTCAAGTAAAGGTGGCGGTGACATCATCGTTATGAAGAACGACAGTGCTGCTTTAAGTGAAGATAGCGGTGACATCATCGTCATGAACAACAACAGCGCTGCTTTAAGTGAAGATAGCGGTGACATCATCGTCATGAACAACAACAGCGCTGCTTTAACTAAAGGTGGCGGTGACATCATCGTCAAGAACAACGACAGTGCTGCTTTAAGTGAAGATGGCGGTGACATCATCGTCATGAACAACGACAGTGCTGCTGCAACTAAAGGTGGCGGTGACATCATCGTCATGAACAACGACAGTGCTGCTGCAACTGAAGGTGGCGGTGGCATCATCGTCATGAACAACGACAGTGCTGCTTCAAGGGAAGATGGCGGTGACATCATTGTCATAAACAACGACAGTGCTGCTTCAACTAAAGGTGGCGGTGACATCATCGTCATGAACAACGACAGTGCTGCTTCAAGGGAAGATGGCGGTGACATCATTGTCATAAACAACGATAGTGCTGCTTCAAGTGAAGATGGCGGTGGCATCATCGTCATGAACAACGACAGTGCTGCTTCAACTAAAGGTGGCGGTGACATCATCGTCACGAACAACGACAGTGCTGCTTCAAGTAAAGGTGGCGGTGACATCATCGTTATGAAGAACGACAGTGCTGCTTTAAGTGAAGAAAGCGGTGACATCATCGTCATGAACAACAACAGCGCTGCTTTAACTGAAGGAGGCGGTGACATCATCGTCATGAACAACGACAGTGCTGCTTTAAGTGAAGATGGCGGTGACATCATCGTCATGAACAACGACAGTGCTACTTCAAGGGAAGATGGCGGTGGCATCATCGTCATGAACAACGACAGTGCTGCTTCAAGTGAAGATGGCGGTGACATCATCGTCATGAACAACGACAGTGCTGCTTCAACTGAAGATGGCGGCGACATCATTGTCATAAACAACGACAGTGCTGCTTCAAGTGAAGATGGTGGTGGCATCATCGTCATGAACAACGACAGTGCTGCTTTAAGTGAAGATAGCGGTGACATCATCGTCATGAACAACAACAGCGCTGCTTTAACTGAAGGAGGCGGTGACATCATCGTCATAAACAACGACAGTGCTTTTTCAAGTAAAGAGGGCGGTGATATCATCGTCATGAACAACGACAGTGCCACTTTAAGTGAAGATGGCGGTGACATCATCGTCATGAACAACGACAGTGCCACTTTAAGTGAAGATGGCGGTGACATCATCGTCATGAACAACAACAGCGCTGCTTCAGCTGAAGGTGGCGGTGACTTCATCGTCATGTACAACGACAGCGCCGCCTCAACTAAAGGTGGCGATTAAATGTTCATCACGAACTACAACAGCGCTGCTTCAACTGAAGGCGACGGTGACATCATCGTCACGAACAACGACAGTGCTGCTTCAACTGAAGGTAGCGGTGACATCATCGTCACGAACAACGACATTGCTGCTTATAGTGAAGATGGCGGTGACATCATCGTCATGAACAACAGCAGCGCTGCTTTAACTGAAGGTGGCGGTGACATCATCCTCATGAACAACGACAGTGCTGCTTAAAGTGAAGATGGCGGTGACATCATCGTCATGAACAACAACAGCGCTGCTTTAACTGAAGGTGGTGGTGACATCATCGTCATGAACAACAACAGTGCTGCTTCAACTGAAGGTGGCGGTTAAATCATCGTCATGAACAACAGCGCTGCTGCAACTAAAGGTGGCTGTGACATCATCATCATGAACAACGACAGTGCTGCTTCAGCTGAATTTTGCGGTGACATCATCGTCATGATCAACAACAGCGCTGCTGCAACTAAAAGTGGCGGTGACATCATCGCCATGAACAACAACAGCGCTGCTTCAACTGAGGTGGCGGTGACATCATCGTCATGAACAACAACAGCGCTGCTTCAACAGAAGGTGGCGGTGAAATCATAGATAATAGACTTCTGGTCTCTGCTATTGTGCGTTTACTAATTATTCTTTTCAGTTCCTAGCTGTGAGAAAGGATCGCTTCATTTGAGCGACAGAACACCTGGACTGAACGCAAGAAGATGAACGTCACACACCCACAAACACACACATAAACGCACACACACACACACACACACACACACACACGCACACAATCAATCAATCAATGACGCTTAAATCGCGCATATTCCGTGGGTACAGTTCTAGGCGCTCTGCAGTGATGCCGTGTGAGATGAAATTTTATACGGCCAGTAATTGCAGCCATTTCGGCGCATATTTACCTTTCACGGCCTATTATTCCAAGTCACACTGGTATAGGTAGACAATTATTAACTGTGCCAAAGCAATTTTGCCAGGAAAGACCCTTTTGTCAATCGTGGGATCTTTAACGTGCACACCCAATGTAGTGTACACGTTCGGACACCGAAGAGAGTCTGCACACAAAGTTGACTCTGTGAAATAAATTTCCGCCGAACCTGGGATCGAACTCACGCTGACAGCGGCCAACTGAATACAAATCCAGCACGCTACCAACTGAGCTATATCCCCGCTCTGAATCGCTCTACACACACACACACACACACACACACACACACACACACACTCACACACACACACACACACACAAACACACACACACACTCACACACACACACACACTCACACACACACACACACACACTCACACACACACACACACACACACACACACTGCATAAAGATAAATGAAAAATAATGGCAAAGAAAACACGCCTTTCAAATGGCGGTTTATAAAACATAAAATACATGTTGCGATGTTCCGTGCAGTGAGGTGACCAGCAGTGGATGTCTCGATGTGTGATGCTTCACAGCAGGTTCATGTTTCACAAACCGTACCGAGCACACACGAACGGTGTTTGGGGAACGTGTCTGCTTTGTGACTGACAGGAGCTCACCTCTTCACAGGACTAAGAAATAGCCGACATTGGACCCATTGCAGCAAGGCAGACTAAAACTGTTATTGCCGCCACTGCCTCCAGATATACCAGCAGTGACATCTTCGTCAGCTTCAACTGAAGGTGGCGGTGACATCATCGTCACGAACAACGCCAGCGCTGCTTCAACTGAAGGTGGCGGTGACATCATTGTCATGAACAACGACAGCGCCGCTTCAACTAAAGGTGGCGTTTAAGTCATCGTCATGAACAACAACAGCGCTGCTTCAACAGAAGGTGGCGGTGAAATCATCGTCATGAACAACGACAGTGCTGCTTCAACTGAAGATGGCGGTGACATCATCGTCATGAACAACAACAGCGCTGCTCTAACTGAAGGTGGCGGTGACATAATCGTCACGAACAACAACAGCGCTGCTGCAACTGAATGTGGCGGTGACATAATCGTCATGAACAACGACAGTGCTGCTTTAACTGAAGGTGGCGGTGACATCATCGTTATGAACAACGAAAGTGCTGCTTTAACTAAAGGTGGCGGTGACATCATCGTCATGAACAACGACAGTGCTGCTTCAACTGAAGGTGGCGGTGACATCATCGTCATGAACAACGACGGTGCTGCTTTAACTAAAGGTGGCGGTGACATCATCGTCATGAACAACGACAGTGCTGCTTTAAGTGAGAATGGCGGTGACATCATCGTCATGAACAACGACAGTGCTGCTTTAACTGAAGGTGGCGGTGACATCATCGTCATGAACAACGACGGTGCTGCTTCAACTAAAGGTGGCGGTGACATCATCGTCATGAACAACGACAGTGCTACTTTAAGTGAAGATGGCGGTGACATCATCGTCATGAACAACGACAGTGCTGCTTAAAGTGAAGATGGCTGTGGCATCAACGTCATGAACAACGACAGTGCTGCTTTAAGTGAAGATAGCGGTGACATCATCGTCATGGCCAACAACAGCGCTGCTTTAAGTGAAGATAGCGGTGACATCATCTTCATGAACAACGACAGTGCTTCTTCAAGTAAAGATTGCGGTGACATCATCGTCATGAACAACAACAGCGCTGCTTTAAGTGAAGATGGCGGTGACATCATCGTCATGAACAACGACAGTGCTGCTTTAACTGAAGGTGGCGGTGACATCATCGTTATGAACAACGAAAGTGCTGCTTTAACTAAAGGTGGCGGTGACATCATCGTCGTTAACAACGACAGTGCTGCTTCAAGTGAAGATGGCGGGGACATCATCGTCATGAACAACGACAGTGCTGCTTCAACTGAACGTGGCGGTTACATCATCGTCGTTAACAACGACAGTGCAGCTTCAAGTGAAGAAGGCGGTGACATCATCGTCATGAACAACGACAGTGCTTCTTTAACTAAAGGTGGCGGTGACATCATCGTCATGAACAACGACAGTGGTGCTTCAAGTGAAGATGGCGGTGACATCATCGTCATGAACAACGACAGTGCTGCTTCAAGTGAAGATGGCGGTGACATCATCGTCATGAACAACGACATTGCTGCTTCAACTGAATTTGGCGGTTAAATCATCGTCATGAACAATAACAACGCTGCTTTAACTGAAGGTGGCGGTGACATCATCGTCATGAACAACGACAGTGCTGCTTCAACTGAAGGTAGCGGTGACATCATCGTTCAACAACAGCGTTGCTGCAACTAAAAGTGGCGGTGAAATCATCGTCCAACAACCGCGTTGCTGCAACTAAATGTGGCGGTTAAATCTTCGTCACGAACTACAACAGCGCTGCTTTAACTGAAGATGGCGGTGACATCGTCGTCATGAACAACGACAGTGCTACTTTAAGTGAAGATGGCGGTGACATCATCGTCACGAACAACGACAGTGCTGCTTCAAGTGAAGATGGCGGTGACATCATCGTCATGAACAATAACAGCGCTGCGTCAACTAAAGGTGGCGGTGAAATCATCGTCACGAACAACAACAGCGCTGCTTCAAGTGAAGATGGCGGTGACATCATCGTCATGAACAACAACAGCGCCGCTTTAACTGAAAGTGGTGGTGACATCATCGTCATGAACAACGACAGTGCTGCTTCAACACACACACTGCTAAAAGATAAATGAAAAAATAATGGCACAGAAAACACGCCTTTCAATTGGCGGTTTATAAAACATAAAAAAACATGTTGGGATGTTTCGTGCAGTGCGGTGACCAGCAGTGGATGTCTCGATGTGTGATGCTTCACAGCGGGGTCATGTTTAACAAACCGTAACGAGCACACACGAACGGTGTTTGGGGAACGTGTCTGCTTTGTGACTGACAGGAGCTCAACTCTTCACAGGACTAAGAAATAGCCGACATTGGACCCATTGCAGCAAGGCAGACTAAAACTTATATTGCCGCCACTGCCTCCAGATATACCAGCAGTGACATCTTCGTCAGCTTCAACTGAAGGTGGCGGTGACATCATCGTCACGAACAACGACATCGCTGCTGCAACTGAAGTTGGTGGTGACATCATCGTCATGAACAACGACAGTGCTGCTTCAACTGAAGGTGGCGGTGACATCATCGTCACGAACAACGACAGCGCTGCTGCAACTGAAGTTGGTGGTGACATCATCGTCATGAACAACGACAGTGCTGCTTCAACTGAAGATGGCGGTGACATTATCGTCACGAACAACAACAGCGCTGCTTCAACTGAAGGTGGCGGTGACATCAGCGCCACGAACAACGACAGTGCTGCTTCAAGTGAAGATGGCGGTGACATTATCGTCACGAACAACAACAGCGCTGCTTCAAGTGAAGATGGCGGTGACATCATCGTCACGAACAACAACAGCGCTGCTTCAACTGAAGGTGGCGGTGACATCATCGTCATGAACAACGACAGTGCTGCTACAAGTGAAGATGGCGGTGACATTATCCTCATGAACAACAACAGCGCTGCTTTAACTGAAGGTGGCGGTGACATCATCGTTATGTAAAACGACAGCGCTACTTCTTCTAAAGGTGGCGGTTACATTTTCGTCATGAACTACAACAGCGCTGCTTTAACTGAAGGCGGCGGTGACATCATCGTCATGAACTACAACAGCGCTGCTTTAACTGAAGGTGGCGGTGACATCATCGTCACGAACTACAACAGCGCTGCTTCAACTGAAGGTGGCTGTGACATCATTGTCATGAACAACGACAGCGCTGCTGCAACTAAATGTGGCGGTTAAATCGTCGTCATGAACAACAACAGCGCTGCTTCAACTGAAGGTGGCGGTGACATCATCGTCATGAACAACGACAGTGCTGTTTGAACTGAAGGTGGCAGTGACATCATCGTCACGAACAACGACAGTGCTGCTTTAACTGAAGGCGGCGGTGACATCATCGTCACGAACAACAACAGCGCTGCTTCAACTGAAGGTGGCGGTGACATCATCGTCACGAACAACGACAGTGCTGCTTCAACTGAGGATGGCGGTGACATCATCATCATGAACAACGACAGTGCTTGAAGGTGGCGGTGACATCATCGTCATAAACAACGACTGTGCTGCTTTAACTAAAGGTTGCGGTGACATCATCGTCATGAACAACGACAGTGCTGCTTCAACTGAAGATGGCGGTGACATCATCGTCATGAACAACGACAGTGCTGCTTTAACTAAAGGTGGCGGTGACATCATCGTCGTTAACAACGACAGTGCTGCTTCAAGTGAAGATGGCGGGGACATCATCGTCATGAACAACGACAGTGCTGCTTCAACTGAACGTGGCGGTTACATCATCGTCGTTAACAACGACAGTGCAGCTTCAAGTGAAGAAGGCGGTGACATCATCGTCATGAACAACGACAGTGCTTCTTTAACTAAAGGTGGCGGTGACATCATCGTCATGAACAACGACAGTGCTGCTTCAAGTGAAGATGGCGGTGACATTATCGTCATGAACAACAACAGCGCTGCTTCAAGTGAAGATGGCGGTGACATCATCGTCATGAACAACGACAGTGCTGCTTTAAGTGAAGATAGCGGTGACATCATCGTCATGAACAACGACAGTGCTTCTTTAAGTAAAGATGGCGGTGACATCATCGTCATGAACAACGACAGTGCTGCTTTAAGTGAAGATAGCGGTGACATCATCGTCATGAACAACGACAGTGCTTCTTTAACTGAAGGTGGCGGTGACATCATCGTCATGAACAACGACAGTGCTGCTTCAACTGAAGGTAGCGGTGACATCATCGTTCAACAACAGCGTTGCTGCAACTAAAAGTGGCGGTGAAATCATCGTCCAACAACCGCGTTGCTTCAACTAAATGTGGCGGTTAAATCTTCGTCACGAACTACAACAGCGCTGCTTCAACTGACGGCGACGGTGACATCATCGTCACGAACAACCACTGCGCTGCTTCAACTGAAGGTGGCGGTGACATCATCGTCATGAACAACGACAGTGCTGCTTCAACTGAAGATGGCGGTGACATCATCGTCATGAACAACAACAGCGCTGCTTTAAGTGAAGATAGCGGTGACATCATCTTCATGAACAACGACAGTGCTTCTTCAAGTAAAGATGGCGGTGACATCATCGTCATGAACAACAACAGCGCTGCTTTAACTGAAAGTGGTGGTGACATCATCGTCATGAACAACGACAGTGCTGCTTCAACACAAACACTGCTAAACGATAAATGAAAAAATAATGGCACAGAAAACACGCCTTTCAATTGGCGGTTTATAAAACATAAAAAATCATGTTGCGATGTTTCGTGCAGTGAGGTGACCAGCTGTGGATGTCTCGATGTGTGATGCTTCACAGCGGGGTCATGTTTAACAAACCGTAACGAGCACACACGAACGGTGTTTGGGGAACGTGTCTGCTTTGTGACTGACAGGAGCTCAACTCTTCACAGGACTAAGAAATAGCCGACATTGGACCCATTGCAGCAAGGCAGACTAAAACTTATATTGCCGCCACTGCCTCCAGATATACCAGCAGTGACATCTTCGTCAGCTTCAACTGAAGGTGGCGGTGACATCATCGTCACGAACAACGACAGCGCTTCTGCAACTGAAGTTGGCGGTGACATCATCGTCATGAACATCGACAGTGCTGCTTCAACTGAAGGTGGCGGTGACATCATCGTCACGAACAACGACAGTGCTGCTTTAACTGAAGGTGGCGGTGACATCATCGTCATGTACAACGACAGCGCTACTTCATCTAAAGGTGGTGGTTAAATTTTCGTCATGAACTACAACAGCGCTGCTTTAACTGAAGGCGGCGGTGACATCATCGTCACGAACTATAACAGCGCTGCTTTAACTGAAGGCGGCGGTGACATCATCGTCATGAACAACGACAGTGCTGCTTCAACTGAAGATGGCGGTGACATTATCGTCACGAACAACAACAGCGCTGCTTCAACTGAAGGTGGCGGTGACATCAGCGCCACGAACAACGACAGTGCTGCTTCAAGTGAAGATGGCGGTGACATTATCGTCACGAACAACAACAGCGCTGCTTCAAGTGAAGATGGCGGTGACATCATCGTCACGAACAACAACAGCGCTGCTTCAACTAAAGGTGGCGGTGAAATCATCGTCACGAACAACGACAGTGCTGCTTCAAGTGAAGATGGCGGTGACATCATCGTCATGAACAATAACAGCGCTGCGTCAACTAAAGGTGGCGGTGAAATCATCGTCATGTACAACGACAGCGCTACTTCATCTAAAGGTGGTGGTTAAATTTTCGTCATGAACTACAACAGCGCTGCTTTAACTGAAGGCGGCGGTGACATCATCGTCACGAACTACAACAGCGCTGCTGTAACTGAAGGCGGCGGTGACATCATCGTCATGAACAACAACAGCGCTGCTTCAACTGAAGGTGGCGGTGACATCATTGTCATGAACAACGACAGCGCTGCTTCAACGAAAGGTGGCGTTTAAGTCATCGTCATGAACAATAACAGCGCTGCGTCAACTAAAGGTGGCGGTGAAATCATCGTCATGAACAACGACAACGCTGCTTCAACTATAGGTGGCGGCGACATCATCGTCTTGAACAACGACAGTGCTGCTTAAACTGAAGGTGGCGGTGAAATCATCGTCATAAACAACAGCGCTGCTTCAACTGAAGGTGGCGGTGACATCCGCGTCACGAACAACGACAGTGCTGCTTCAACTGAAGGTGGCGGTGACATCCGCGTCATGAACAACAACAGTGCTGCTTCAACTGAAGATGGCGGTGACATCATCGTTATGAACAACGAAAGTGCTGCTTTAACTAAAGGTGGTGGTGACATCATCGTCACGAACAACGACAGCGCTGCTTCAATTGAAGGTGACGGTGAAATCATCGTCATGAACAACGACAGTGCTGCTTTAACTAAAGGTGGCGGTGACATCATCGTCGTGAACAACGACAGTGCTGCTTCAAGTGAAGATGGCGGTGACATCATCGTCATGAACAACGACAGTGCTGCTGCAACTGAAGGTGGCGGTGACATCTACGTCATGAACAACGACAGTGCTGCTGCAACTAAAGGTGGTGGTGACATCATCGTCATGAACAACGACAGTGCTACTTCAAGGGAAGATGGCGGTGACATCATTGTCATAAACAACGACAGTGCTGCTTCAAGTGAAGATGGCGGTGACATCATCGTCATGAACAACGACAGTGCTACTTCAAGGGAAGATGGCGGTGACATCAATGTCATAAACAACGACAGTGCTGCTTCAAGTGAAGATGGCGGTGACATCACCGTCATAAACAACGACAGTGCTGCTTTAAGTGAAGATAGCGGTGACATCATCGTCATGAACAACAACAGCGCTGCTTTAACTGAAGGTGGCGGTGACATCATCGTCATAAACAACGACAGTGCTGCTTTAAGTGAAGATAGCGGTGACATCATCGTCATGAACAACAACAGCGCTGCTTTAACTGAAGGTGGCGGTGACATCATCGTCATGAACAACGACAGTGCTTCTTCAAGTGAAGACGGCGGTGACATAATCGTCATGAACAACGACGGTGCTGCTTCAACTGAAGGTGGCGGTGACATCATCGTCATGAACAACGACAGTGCTGCTTCAACTGAAGGTGGCGGTGACATCATCGTCATGAACAACGACGATGCTGCTTCAACTAAAGGTGGCGGTGACTTCATCGTCATGAACAACGACAGTGCTGCTTCAAGTGAAGATGGCGGTGGCATCATCGTCATGAACAACGACAGTGCTGCTTCAAGTAAAGATGGCGGTGACATCATCGTCATGAACAACGACAGTGCTACTTCAAGGGAAGATGGCGGTGACATCAATGTCATAAACAACGACAGTGCTGCTTCAAGTGAAGATGGCGGTGACATCATCGTCATGAACAACGACAGTGCTACTTCAAGGGAAGATGGCGGTGACATCATTGTCATAAACAACGACAGTGCTGCTTCAAGTGAAGATGGCGGTGACATCACCGTCATAAACAACGACAGTGCTGCTTTAAGTGAAGATAGCGGTGACATCATCGTCATGAACAACAACAGCGCTGCTTTAACTGAAGGTGGCGGTGACATCATCGTCATGAACAACGACAGTGCTTCTTCAAGTAAAGATGGCGGTGACATCATCGTCATGAACAACGACAGTGCTGCTTCAAGTGAAGATGGCGGTGACATCATCGTCATGAACAACGACAGTGCTGCTTTAAGTGAAGGTGGCGGTGACATCGTCATGAACAACAACAGCGCTGCTTTAACTGAAGGAGGCGGTGACATCATCGTCATAAACAACGACAGTGCTTCTTCAAGTAAAGATGGCGGTGATATCATCGTCATGAACAACGACATTGCCACTTTAAGTGAAGATGGCGGTGACATCATCGTCATGAACAACGACAGTGCTGCTTTAAGTGAAGATAGCGGTGACATCATCGTCATGAACAACAACAGCGCTGCTTTAACTGAAGGAGGCGGTTAAATCATCGTCATGAACAACAGCGCTGCGGCAACTAAAGGTGGCTGTGACATCATCATCATGAACAACGACAGTGCTGCTTCAGCTGAATTTTGCGGTGACATCATCGTCATGATCAACAACAGCGCTGCTGCAACTAAAAGTGGCGGTGACATCATTGTCATGAACAACAACAGCGCTGCTTTAACTGAGGTGGTGGTGACATCATCGTCATGAACAACAACAGCGCTGCTTCAACAGAAGGTGGCGGTGAAATCATAGATAATAGACTTCTGGTCTCTGCTATTGTGCGTTTACTAATTATTCTTTTCAGTTCCTAGCTGTGAGAAAGGATCGCTTCATTTGAGCGACAGAACACCTGGACTGAACGCAAGAAGATGAACGTCACACACCCACCAACACACACATAAACGCACACACACACACACACACACACGCGCACACAATCAATCAATCAATGACGCTTATATCGCGCATATTCCGTGGGTACAGTTCTAGGCGCTCAGCAGTGATGCCGTGTGAGATGAAATTTTATACGGCCAGTAATTGCAGCCATTTCGGCGCATATTTACCTTTCACGGCCTATTATTCCCAGTCACACGGGTATAGGTAGACAATTATTAACTGTGCCAAAGCAATTTTGCCAGGAAAGACCCTTTTGTCAATCGTGGGATCTTTAACGTGCTCACCCAATGTAGTGTACACGTTCGGACACCGAAGAGAGTCTGCACACAAAGTTGACTCTGAAATAAATTTCCGCCAAACCTGGGATCGAACTCACGCTGACAGCGGCTAAACGAATACAAATCCAGCGCGCTACCAACTGAGCTATATCCCCGCTCTGAGCTATACACACACAAACACACACACACACACACACACACACACACACACACACACACACACACACACAAACACACACACACACTCACACACACACACACACACACACTCACACACACACACACACACACTGCATAAAGATAAATGAAAAAAGAATGGCACAGAAAACACACCTTTAATTTTGCGGTTTATAAAACATAAAATACATGTTGCGATGTTCCGTGCAGTGAGGTGACCAGCAGTGGATGTCTCGATGTGTGATGCTTCACAGCAGGGTCATGTTTAACAAACCGTACCGAGCACACACGAACGGTGTTTTGGGAACGTGTCTGCTTTGTGACTGACAGGAGCTCAACTCTTCACAGGACTAAGAAATAGCCGACATTGGACCCATTGCAGCAAGGCAGACTAAAACTGTTATTGCCGCCACTGCCTCCAGATATACCAGCAGTGACATCTTCGTCAGCTTCAACTGAAGGTGGCGGTGACATCATCGTCACGAACAACGCCAGCGCTGCTTCAACTGAAGGTGGCGGTGACATCATTGTCATGAACAACGACAGCGCCGCTTCAACTAAAGGTGGCGTTTAAGTCATCGTCATGAACAACAACAGCGCTGCTTCAATTGAAGGTGGCGGTGAAATCATCGTCATGAACAACGACAGTGCTGCTTCAACTGAAGATGGCGGTGACATCATCGTCATGAACAACAACAGCGCTGCTCTAACTGAAGGTGGCGGTGACATAATCGTCACGAACAACGACAGTGGTGCTTCAACTGAGGATGGTGGTGACATCATCGTCATGAACAACGACAGTGCTGCTTTAACTGAAGGTGGCGGTGACATCATCGTTATGAACAACGAAAGTGCTGCTTTAACTAAAGGTGGCGGTGACATCATCGTCATGAACAACGACAGTGCTGCTTCAACTGAAGGTGGCGGTGACATCATCGTCATGAACAACGACGGTACTGCTTTAACTAAAGGTGGCGGTGACATCATCGTCATGAACAACGACAGTGCTGCTTTAAGTGAAGATGGCGGTGACATCATCGTCAAGAACAACGACAGTGCTGCTTCAACTGAAGGTGGCGGTGACATCATCGTCATGAACAACGACGGTGCATGCTGCTTCAACTAAAGGTGGCGGTGACATCATCGTCATGAACAACGACAGTGCTTCTTCAAGTAAAGATTGCGGTGACATCATCGTCATGAACAACGATAGTGCTACTTCAAGGGAAGATGGCGGTGACATCATCGTCATGAACAACGACAGTGCTGCTTAAAGTGAAGATGGCTGTGGCATCAACGTCATGAACAACGACAGTGCTGCTTTAAGTGAAGATAGCGGTGACATCATCGTCATGGCCAACAACAGCGCTGCTTTAACTGAAGGTGGCGGTGACATCATCGTCATAAACAACGACAGTGCTTCTTCAAGTAAAGATGGCGGTGATATCATCTTTATGAATAACGACAGTGCTGCTTTAAGTGAAGATGGCGGTGACATCATCGTCATGAACAACGACAGTGCTACTTTAAGTGAAGATGGCGGTGACATTATCGTCATGAACAACAACAGCGCTGCTTTAAGTGAAGATGGCGGTGACATCATCGTCATGAACAACGACAGTGCTGCTTTAACTGAAGGTGGCGGTGACATCATCGTTATGAACAACGAAAGTGCTGCTTTAACTAAAGGTGGCGGTGACATCATCGTCGTTAACAACGACAGTGCTGCTTCAAGTGAAGATGGCGGGGACATCATCGTCATGAACAACGACAGTGCTGCTTCAACTGAACGTGGCGGTTACATCATCGTCGTTAACAACGACAGTGCAGCTTCAAGTGAAGAAGGCGGTGACATCATCGTCATGAACAACGACAGTGCTTCTTTAACTAAAGGTGGCGGTGGCATCATCGTCATGAACAACGACAGTGCTGCTTCAAGTGAAGATGGCGGTGGCATCATCGTCATGAACAACGACAGTGCTGCTTCAAGTGAAGATGGCGGTGACATCATCGTCATGAACAACGACAGTGCTGCTTCAACTGAATTTGGCGGTTAAATCATCGTCATGAACAACAACAACGCTGCTGCAAATAAAGGTGGCGGTGACATCATCGTCATGAACAACGACAGTGCTGCTTCAACTGAAGGTAGCGGTGACATCATCGTTCAACAACAGCGTTGCTGCAACTAAAAGTGGCGGTGAAATCATCGTCCAACAACCGCGTTGCTGCAACTAAATGTGGCGGTTAAATCTTCGTCACGAACTACAACAGCGCTGCTTCAACTGACGGCGACGGTGACATCATCGTCATGAACAACGACAGTGCTGCTTCAACTGAAGGTAGCGGTGACATCATCGTCACGAACAACGACAGTGCTGCTTCAAGTGAATATGGCGGTGACATCATCGTCATGAACAATAACAGCGCTGCGTCAACTAAAGGTGGCGGTGAAATCATCGTCATGAACAACGACAGTGGTGCTTCAAGTGAAGATGGCGGTGACATCATCGTCATGAACAACAACAGCGCTGCTTTAACTGAAAGTGGTGGTGACTTCATCGTCATGAACAACGACAGTGCTGCTTCAACACACACACTGCTAAAAGATAAATGAAAAAATAATGGCACAGAAAACACGCCTTTCAATTGGCGGTTTATAAAACATAAAAAAACATGTTGGGATGTTTCGTGCAGTGAGGTGACCAGCAATGGATGTCTCGATGTGTGATGCTTCACAGCGGGGTCATGTTTCACAAACCGTAACGAGCACACACGAACGGTGTTTGGGGAACGTGTCTGCTTTGTGACTGACAGGAGCTCAACTCTTCACAGGACTAAGAAATAGCCGACATTGGACCCATTGCAGCAAGGCAGACTAAAACTTATATTGCCGCCACTGCCTCCAGATATACCAGCAGTGACATCTTCGTCAGCTTCAACTGAAGGTGGCGGTGACATCATCGTCACGAACAACGACAGCGCTGCTGCAACTGAAGTTGGTGGTGACATCATCGTCATGAACAACGACAGTGCTGCTTCAACTGAAGGTGGCGGTGACATCATCGTCACGAACAACGACAGCGCTGCTGCAACTGAAGTTGGTGGTGACATCATCGTCATGAACAACGACAGTGCTGCTTCAACTGAAGATGGCGGTGACATTATCGTCACGAACAACAACAGCGCTGCTTCAACTGAAGGTGGCGGTGACATCAGCGCCACGAACAACGACAGTGCTGCTTCAAGTGAAGATGGCGGTGACATTATCGTCACGAACAACAACAGCGCTGCTTCAAGTGAAGATGGCGGTGACATCATCGTCACGAACAACAACAGCGCTGCTTCAACTGAAGGTGGCGGTGACATCATCGTCACGAACAACGACAGTGCTGCTTCAAGTGAAGATGGCGGTGACATTATCGTCATGAACAACGACAGTTCTGCTTTAACTGAAGGTGGCGGTGACATCATCGTCATGTACAACGACAGCGCTACTTCATCTAAAGGTGGTGGTTAAATTTTCGTCATGAACTACAACAGCGCTGCTTTAACTGAAGGCGGCGGTGACATCATCGTCACGAACTACAACAGCGCTGCTTCAACTGAAGGCGGCGGTGACATCATCGTCATGAACTACAACAGCGCTGCTTCAACTGAAGGTGGCGGTGACATCATTGTCATGAACAACGACAGCGCTGCTTCAACTAAAGGTGGCGTTTAAGTCATCGTCATGAACAACAACAGCGCTGCTTAAACTGAAGGTGGCGGTGAAATCATCGTCATAAACAACAGCGCTGCTGCATCTGAAGGTGGCGGTGACATTATCGTCACGAACAACGACAGTGCTGCTTTAACTGAAGGCGGCGGTGACATCATCGTCACGAACAACAACAGCGCTGCTTCAACTGAAGGTGGCGGTGACATCATCGTCACGAACAACGACAGTGCTGCTTCAACTGAGGATGGCGGTGACATCATCGTCATGAACAACGACAGTGCTGCTTTAACTGAAGGTGGCGGTGACATCATCGTTATGAACAACGAAAGTGCTGCTTTAACTAAAGGTGGCGGTGACATCATCGTCATGAACAACGACAGTGCTGCTTCAACTGAAGGTGGCGGTGACATCATCGTCATGAACAACGACGGTGCTGCTTTAACTAAAGGTGGCGGTGACATCATCGTCGTTAACAACGACAGTGCTGCTTCAAGTGAAGATGGCGGGGACATCATCGTCATGAACAACGACAGTGCTGCTTCAACTGAACGTGGCGGTTACATCATCGTCGTTAACAACGACAGTGCAGCTTCAAGTGAAGAAGGCGGTGACATTATCGTCATGAACAACGACAGTGCTGCTTTAACTAAACGCGGCGGTGACACCATCGTCATGAACAACGACAGTGCTGCTTCAAGTGAAGATGGCGGTGACTTCATCGTCATGAACAACGACAGTGCTGCTTCAAGTGAAGATGGCGGTGGCATCATCGTCATGAACAACGACAGTGCTGCTTCAAGTGAAGATGGCGGTGACTTCATCGTCATGAACAACGACAGTGCTTCTTTAAGTAAAGATGGCGGTGACATCATCGTCATGAACAACGACAGTGCCATTATTTTTTTTTTTTTTTTTTTTTTTTTTTTTACAATTTTATTCAAATAAATAACAACAATCAACAATATCTCATACAATGAATTAAATACATCTTATCGAGTACAACAAGCTAACTTTTTTTAACGTTTTGTTCTTCGAACACTCACACAAAAATGCTTCTTATCTGTAACTGCCTATTAAAAATACTTTCCAACGGTAAAAACGAATTTGTTTTTTTATATATACTAACGCACATCTTTCCGATTAAGATAATGTGGTTCAATTTATACATAGTTGCCTTTTTCACCATTACAAAATGCATACCAAATAAAACATCACTAACTTTCAAAACAATCTTAATTTCTAAAGTACGAAAAATAAATTCTTCAATAAACTTCCAGAATTTGTATACAACCGGGCATTCAAAAAAGAAGTGTTCAATGAAATCAGTTACATCACAACAGTAATTACATTTATTAGTTTCCGTTACTTTCATTTTACACAGGAGAATGTTGGTCGGATAAATGTTGTGCATAATTTTCCAGTGTAAAACTCTTAATCTAGTCTCTTGTGTTGACTGATGGGCAACTATCCAAGAACGTTCATCAATTTCTACATTAAACTTTCTCTTCCAAAATCCTCCGGAACATGGTACATCTGTTTTCATATTAATAATCTCTTTCCGATATTCTTTGGCACTTAACACATTTTTGCCGTTAAACAGTGGGGTAATACAAACATCATCAGTCATATTTACAACATTTTTCCTCATGAATAATGACACAGCAGCTTTTACAACATTATATTCAAGAATTCGGTTTGGCGAATATCCAATCAAATCACATATATCTTGATATGATAATATGTCTCCCGAACGTACAATGTCAGTTAATACCAATACACCTCGTCGTATCCAACTTTCAAAAAATAAAACTTTGCCACTATACGTTATGCATGCATTATTCCATAATAAAATCGGCCCGATTGTCCCACGATCGTAGTGGTTATTATCCAGCCAATATTTTAATACTGCTTTCCAAAAGTGTGATTTCACTAGGTCTAACCCTTTAAATCTTGCACTGTTTACATTCGATAAGAGACATTCAAAGTGCTTTCCAAAACGCAAATACATCATCTTTGGAGTGAGACTCCAATTATCATTTTCATTTGATGTAGTCAGTTGTGAAACCCATTGTAATAAAAAAGAAATTTGCATTTGCCTAATATCGATCATTTTTAAACCACCTTTTTCAATTTCAAAACATAAAACGCTTCTTTTCACCTTTTCAAAGGCCTTCCGATTACAATCTCTTTTTCGCCACAAAAATCTGTACAATAAGGTATTGACTTCATTCAAAACACAGTCAGGTAACACAGTGCTTCTTTAAGTAAAGGTGGCGGTGACATCATCGTCATGAACAACGACAGTGCTGCTTCAAGTGAAGATGGCGGTGACATCATCGTCATGAACAACGACAGTGCTTCTTTACCTAAAGGTGGCGGTGACATCATCGTCATGAACAACGACAGTGCTGCTTCAAGTGAAGATGGCGGTGACATCATCGTCATGAACAACGACAGTGCTTCTTTAACTAAAGGTGGCGGTGACATCATCGTCATGAACAACGACAGTGCTGCTTCAACTGAATTTGGCGGTTAAATCATCGTCATGAACAATAACCACGCTGCTTTAACTGAAGGTGGCGGTGACATCATCGTCATGAACAACGACAGTGCTGCTTCAACTGAAGGTAGCGGTGACATCATCGTTCAACAACAGCGTTGCTGCAACTAAAAGTGGCGGTGAAATCATCGTCCAACAACCGCGTTGCTTCAACTAAATGTGGCGGTTAAATCTTCGTCACGAACTACAACAGCGCTGCTTCAACTGACGGCGACGGTGACATCATCGTCACGAACAACGACAGCGCTGCTTCAACTAAAGGTGACGGTGACATCATCGTCATGAACAACGACAGTGCTGCTTCAAGTGAAGATGGCGGTGACATCATCGTCATGAACAACAACAGCGCTGCTTTAACTGAAAGTGGTGGTGACATCATCGTCATGAACAACGACAGTGCTGCTTCAACACACACACTGCTAAAAGATAAATGAAAAAATAATGGCACAGAAAACACGCCTTTCAATTGGCTGTTTATAAAACATAAAAAATCATGTTGCGATGTTTCGTGCTGTGAGGTGACCAGCTGTGGATGTCTCGATGTGTGATGCTTCACAGCGGGGTCATATTTAACAAACCGTAACGAGCACACACGAACGGTGTTTGGGGAACGTGTCTGCTTTGTGACTGACAGGAGCTCAACTCTTCACAGAACTAAGAAATAGCCGACATTGGACCCATTGCAGCAAGGCAGACTCAAACTGTTATTGCCGCCACTGCCTCCAGATATACCAGCAGTGACATCTTCGTCAGCTTCAACTGAAGGTGGCGGTGACATCATCGTCACGAACAACGACAGCGCTGCTGCAACTGAAGTTGGTGGTGACATCATCGTCATGAACAACGACAGTGCTGCTTCAACTGAAGGTGGCGGTGACATCATCGTCACGAACAACGACAGCGCTGCTGCAACTGAAGTTGGTGGTGACATCATCGTCATGAACAACGACAGTGCTGCTTCAACTGAAGATGGCGGTGACATTATCGTCACGAAAAACAACAGCGCTGCTTTAACTGAAGGTGGCGGTGACATCAGCGCCACGAACAACGACAGTGCTGCTTCAAGTGAAGATGGCGGTGACATTATCGTCACGAACAACAACAGCGCTGCTTCAAGTGAAGATGGCGGTGACATCATCGTCACGAACAACAACAGCGCTGCTTCAACTGAAGGTGGCGGTGACATCATCGTCACGAACAACGACAGTGCTGCTTCAAGTGAAGATGGCGGTGACATTATCGTCATGAACAACAACAGCGCTGCTTTAACTGAAGGTGGCGGTGACATCATCGTCATGTACAACGACAGCGCTACTTCATCTAAAGGTGGTGGTTAAATTTTCGTCATGAACTACAACAGCGCTGCTTTAACTGAAGGCGGCGGTGACATCATCGTCACGAACTACAACAGCGCTGCTTCAACTGAAGGCGGCGGTGACATCATCGTCATGAACTACAACAGCGCTGCTTCAACTGAAGGTGGCGGTGACATCATTGTCATGAACAACGACAGCGCTGCTTCAACTAAAGGTGGCGTTTAAGTCATCGTCATGAACAACAACAGCGCTGCTTCAACTGAAGGTTGCGGTGAAATCATCGTCATGAACAACGACAGTGCTGCTGGAACTGAAGGTGGCGGTGACATCATCGTCACGAACAACGACAGTGCTGCTTTAACTGAAGGCGGCGGTGACATCATCGTCACGAACAACAACAGCGCTGCTTCAACTGAAGGTGGCGGTGACATCATCGTCACGAACAACGACAGTGCTGCTTCAACTGAGGATGGCGGTGACATCATCGTCATGAACAACGACAGTGCTGCTTTAACTGAAGGTGGCGGTGACATCATCGTTATGAACAACGAAAGTGCTGCTTTAACTAAAGGTGGCGGTGACATCATCGTCATGAACAACGACAGTGCTGCTTCAACTGATGGTGGCGGTGACATCATCGTCATGAACAACGACGGTGCTGCTTCAACTAAAGTTGGCGGTGACATCATCGTCATGAACAACGACAGTGCTGCTTCAAGTGAAGATGGCGGTGACATCATCGTCATGAACAACGACAGTGCTGCTTCAACTGAAGGTGGCGGTGACATCATCGTCATGAACAACGACGGTGCTGCTTCAACTAAAGGTGGCGGTGACATCATCTTCATGAACAACGACAGTGCTTCTTCAAGTAAAGATTGCGGTGACATCATCGTCTTGAACATCGACAGTGCTGCTTCAAGTGAAGGTGGCGGTGACATCATCGTCATGAACAACGACAGTGCTGCTTAAAGTGAAGATGGCGGTGGCATCATCGTCATGAACAACGACAGTGCTGCTTTAAGTGAAGATGGCGGTGACATCATCGTCATGTACAACGACAGCGCTGCTTCAACTGAAGGTGGCGGTGACATCATCGTCACGAACTACAACAGCGCTGCTTCAAGTAAAGATTGCGGTGATATCATCGTTATGAATAACGACAGTGCTGCTTTAAGTGAAAATGGCGGTGACATCATCGTCATGAACAACGACAGTGCTACATTAAGTGAAGATGGCGGTGACATTATCGTCATGAACAACAACAGCGCTGCTTTAAGTGAAGGTGGCGGTGACATCATCGTCACGAACAACGACAGTGCTGCTTTAACTGAAGGTGGCGGTGACATCATCGTTATGAACAACGAAAGTGCTGCTTTAAGTGAAGATGGCGGTGACATCATCGTCATGAACAACGACGGTGCTGCTTCAACTAAAGGTGGCGTTTACATCATCGTCGTTAACAACGACAGTGCAGCTTCAAGTGAAGATGGCGGTGACATCATCGTCATGAACAACGACAGTGCTTCTTTAACTAAAGGTGGCGGTGACATCATCGTCATGAACAACGACAGTGCTACTTCAAGTGAAGATGGCGGTGACATCATCGTCATGAACAACGACAGTGCTGCTTCAAGTGAAGATGGCGGTGACATCATCGTCATGAACAACGACATTGCTGCTTCAACTGAATTTGGCGGTTAAATCATCGTCATGAACAATAACCACGCTGCTTTAACTGAAGGTGGCGGTGACATCATCGTCATGAACAACGACAGTGCTGCTTCAACTGAAGGTAGCGGTGACATCATCGTTCAACAACAGCGTTGCTGCAACTAAAAGTGGCGGTGAAATCATCGTCCAACAACCGCGTTGCTGCAACTAAATGTGGCGGTTAAATCTTCGTCACGAACTACAACAGCGCTGCTTCAACTGACGGCGACGGTGACATCATCGTCACGAACAACGACAGCGCTGCTTCAACTGAAGGTAGCGGTGACATCATCGTCATGAACAACGACAGTGCTGCTTCAAGTGAAGCTGGCGGTGACATCATCGTCATGAACAACAATAGCGCTGCTTTAACTAAAGGTGGCGGTGACATCATCGTCATGAACAACGACAGTGCTGCTTCAAGTGAAGATGGCGGTGACATCATCGTCATGAACAACAACAGCGCTGCTTTAACTGAAAGTGGTGGTGACATCATCGTCATGAACAACCACAGTGCTGCTTCAACACACACACTGCTAAACGATAAATGAAAAAATAATGGCACAGAAAACACGCCCTTCAATTGGCGGTTTATAAAACATAAAATACATGTTGCGATGTTCCGTGCAGTGAGGTGACCAGCAGTGGATGTCTCGATGTGTGATGCTTCACAGCGGGGTCATGTTTAACAAACCGTAACGAGCACACACGAACGGTGTTTGGGGAACGTGTCTGCTTTGTGACTGACAGGAGCTCAACTCTTCACAGGACTAAGAAATAGCCGACATTGGACCCATTGCAGCAAGGCA
>NC_090252.1:74206819-74249319 GCF_037325665.1 Littorina saxatilis
CCACCAACATCATCATCACCATCACCATTATCATCACCACCATCATCAACACCACCACCATCATCATCTCCATCATCAACACCACCACCACCACCACGACCATCATCATCAGCTACACAACTCACCCACACCCAGACGGCGCAGCACGGCAGCGATATCCTGACCACACTGTGCGCAGTCCAACGGCCACCGACCTGTGTGAGCGTTGCCATGGTGACTCAGCCGTATCACGCTCAGCCCGTCCCCAGGGGCAGGCACGCCGCTGTCACTGTAGTCGTGGACATTAACCCTGTGAATCACGGGCTGTATTTCACGAAGGACGGCGGGTGCCGAGCGGAGGGGGACAGTGAACACCTGTGTCTGCAGTGCTGGGGGTATCTCGGTCTTCAAAACACCGGCACACCACAGGTACAGGTGAGGTACTTGCTGCGCTAGGCGTGTTACAAGGCGTGTGTGACGGGGACCAACCTTCTGGCTGTGACACAGAATGGAGGCATGGTGTTAGAGATGTGTGTTTCCCATGAGACATGTTAAAAAATAGTAAACTGATAATATTTATGCGATAGCCACAACTGTATGAATGACATCACTTGATATTTAACCAATAATGAGGTCATTGGGATTTTAGGTGCATCTTGATTATAATTACACATACACAGTGGCACGAGTAAGGTGAATCAGACAGTTACAGCCCTCTCTCTCTCTCTCTCTCTCTCTCTCTCTCTCTCTCTCTCTCTCTCTCTCTCTCTCTCTCTCTCTCTCTCTCTCTCTCTCTCTCTCTCTCTCTCTCTCTCTTACACACACACACACACACACACTCACACTCACACACACACATACATACACACATTCACACACACACACACACACAGACACACTCACATACACACATACACACACAAACCACACACACACATCACACACACACACACACACACCAGACACAAACCACACACACACAAACCACACACACACATCACACACACACACAAACCACACACACACAAACCACACACACACACATCCACCACACACACCACACACACCACACACACACACCCACCACACACACACACACACACACACGCACACACACACACACACACACACACATGTATTAACACAAACCTGGTGGCAAAGGACGCCTCATCAAGCAAGACGTAGAGGTGGTCGTTGTTGACACAAGCCAAGAGGTCGGTGACAGCCTGGTCAACATCTTCCTCCCTGTTCCAGAAGTCGTATGTGTGGTACGACACGCTGCCTGGTGTCAGGGAAGGCGTCTGGCCCGCGCTCAGCGACATCTCCAGCTGTTGTGTGATGGATGTGCTGACGGCCCGGGTGGGGTGCCATGTTGACAGGACGTGCACATCGTGCCCCTGTCGCAGCCACCTAACCCCCTGCAGCACTAGCACCACCGTCTTACCTGTTGGAACAAAAAACAAACATATTTAATGTTATATATTGCAAAACAGTGTGAAAGTAAGGTAATCTAACACGCAGAGAAAGCATGCACATCCGGCCCATTCGCTGCCACCTCAACCCCTTCACTACCTGCACCACCGTCTTACCTGTTGGAACAAAAAACATATTTTTAATATTTTACTGAATAATGTGAAAACAAGGCAGTGTTCCACAGAGAGACGACTTGCAGATCGTGTCCCTGTTGTTAGGGAAGATGTAGGCCTACGATCAGCCACCTCAACCCCTGCAGTACCAGACCTGTCTTACCTGTTCACACACAAAACATAATAAAACAATCTATTACAAAACAGTGTGAAAGCAGGGCTCTGTGACATTCAGTTCGTTTCACCTGTTACACGCGAAGCACAGCATCAGGAACACAGCAATATGCATGAAAATAGATATAACTGCCAGGAAAAACATTATTTTAGAAAAATAAATTCCATGGTGACTAAATCAACATTTCAGTTACAAACTGTACTCTCTGTCTGCCTTTCCTTCAGTTGACACATTTTGCATGGAACCAGACGATTCAGACAGCGTGCACAAAACAAACCGTCTCTCCAACAAAACTGGACATTTCTGGTAGATGAGGACAAAGTGACACTTTCCAAAAATAACGTCACAAACATTGCGTCATGCAAAGACGTCATTTGAGAAAACTGGAATCCGTGCACTGTAAGGAAATCCGAAACATTGTTTTGTCAGTATGGTTTGCCTCAACAACAGTGACGACGATGATGATTTATTATCGTTCATGACCACGACGACAACGACGATGATGATGACAACGACGACGATGATGATGATAACGACGACGACGATGATAATGATGACGACGACGACGCCGACGATGACGATGATGATGATGATGATGATAAAAAGTATAAAAAAACTTTAAGAGGTAGTGGCGGAGGAAGCAGCATCACGAGCAGTAGCATTAGTTGCTGCGGTGATGGTGGTGTTGGTTGTTGTTGTAATAGCGGTGGTAATGGTGGTGGTAATGGTGGTGGTACGTGATAGTGTGTTTGTTTTGTTTTGTTTGTTTGCTTAACGCCCAGCCGACCACGAAGGGCCATATCAGGGCGGTGCTGCTTTGACATATAACGTGCGCCACACACAAGACAGAAGTCGCAGCACGGGCTTCATGTCTCACCCAGTCACATTATTCTGACACCGGACCAACCAGTCCTAGCACTAACCCCATAATGCCAGACGCCAGGCGGAGCAGCCACAAGATTGCCAATTTTAAAGTCTTAGGTATGACCCGGCCGGGGTTCGAACCCACGACCTCCCGATCACGGGGCGGAAGCCTTACCACTAGGCCAACCGTGCCGGTGCGTGATAGTGGTGGTAATGGTGATTGTGGTAATAGAGGTGGCAATGACATGGTGGTGGTGGTGGTGGTGGAGGTGGTAGTCATAGTTGTAATGGTGGTGGTGATAATTTCTGTTGGTAGCAACAGTAGCATATCACCCTTCACACACATGTTAACCTCCATTCACATCATGTTCTTATAATGATGTTCACATGTGCAACTCTTAGCTGATGTTGAACCGATGTTTTGTTTGTCGGTGAAGACGTAGTCGAAATGTGATGCAGCAAAATATGTTTTGAAGTTAACCCAGTGAAAAGTCAGCCTGAACTTTGATCAATTGCCGACAGGCTTCAGGCCTAGAAACACCTCCCGTTGAAAACTATGCGACTTTAAAGGCATATGTACTCGATGACTATACACGCTAATTGCTTTACCAACAGCTGGAGACATGCTAAATTAAGTTCCCTGCAAAATATTGTGGTCTAGGACCCCTTCAATGTTGAGATATGTTAATTTTCATTTTGATCTGGATCGTCCTATTTATAGATTTGGCAACACATGTAACGTTGATGCAAGGGAGCTAACACCGCGGCTTTGTTGACATCCTCACTTTTTCAGAGGCTAGAACAAGCTGTAATGCATGTATTATGGTCCGCGCATGGTGACATATCGTCATTATATGGTCTTATGGTGCGTTTGACATCGATTATGGGCAAACTACACTTTGTAAACACGGGAGCGCGTACATATGCCTTTAAACAGACGGCTGAGCTTCCTGTTTATATGGGGACAACTCTCCTTCCATCTCGCCGTGACAGCATTGTTAAGAGAACTGTCAAAAATCAACAAGATCACCAATAAACAAAGAAACAAACAAGAAACACTAGCAAGAGAAGGTGTAAGCTTGTCACCTGTTCCTGGCGCTCCCGTAATGCAGACACGTGGCGGGTCTCTGTTTAGCAGGCCGAGCTGTTGCAGGGTCAGAACCAGAAGTGCCAGCCTCCGCCCCAGTTCCGCCACCGCCTGTCCTGCAGTCCGCACCTCCACACGGACACCGTTGTAGCAGGGGACAGACACCATGGTGGCCGGTCCGACGAACCTGTAACAAAAAACAATCGTATTAAAAAACAACAAAAACAGATAAATCCAACGAGAAATGATTACACTGACATATAAGAGAATAACATTGTTCCAGCACTGTGACATATTTGACATGATGTAACTTCTCTCACCTGGCCACGATGTCCAGGTAAAGTTGATCAGTGAGCCGAGTGTCCACAGTACAGGCCATCCTGTGTTGCCACCAGGTGCTCAACTGTGATAACACGGCGGGTGTCACGTGCCAGTACGATGCAGGCTGGGACAGTTGTTCAGAGCAGCAGCACAGCTGTATGGCGTCTGCTGCATTGACCGCACCCAGGCTCTGACACACCGCCTGCAGCATAGAGATACGTAATACTTTATGTTAGCGTGTGACACGAGTATTGTCGTGTGGTCGGGTGAAAGCTGACTAAGCACACACCCATGTCTCTACAGTAGCGACAGTGCACTGTGTTGAAGAAACGCTGGCAGATCACAGATACGGCAAAGTTGCATTGTGCACGTTCATTTTACTTCAGGTGTCATCTTTGGTTACGATATGAACAGAAGGAAAGCCAAAGACTGGATACCACTAGGGTTAGATTAACTACACTACAAAGTTTACAGCTTAAGATATGAACAGAAGAAAAACCAAAGACTGGATACCACTAGGGTTAGATTAACTACACTACAAAGCTTACAGCTTAAGATATGAACAGAAGGAAAGCCAAAGACTGAATACCACTAGGGCTAGATTAACTACACTACAAAGCTTACAGCTTAAGATATGAACAGAAGGAAAACCAAAGACGGAATACCACTAGGGCTAGATTAACTACACTACAAAGTTTACAGCTTAAGATATGAACAGAAAGCAAGCCAAAGACTGGATACCATTAGGGCTAGATTAACTACACTACAAAGTTTACAGCTTAAAATATGAACAGAAGGAAAACCAAAGACTGGATACCACTAGGGCTAGATTAACTACACTACAAAGTTTACAGCTTAAGATATGAACAGAAAGAAAACCAAAGACTGGATACCACTAGGGCTAGATTAACTACACTACAAAGCTTACAGCTTAAGATATGAACAGAAAGCAAGCCAAAGACTGGATACCACTAGGGCTAGATTAACTACACTACAAAGCTTACAGCTTAAGATATGAACAGAAGGAAAACCAAAGACGGAATACCACCGGAACAACAGCTGACGTCATCATCAAATCGCTGCTGACATTTGTCGAAACTTGATTTTGACACTGACAAGAAACCGGACTTATCAACTTGCAAAGAACATGTATTAACGATGTTGTGTGCTTGTAAATGATGTGTTTCGAATTTCAAATGGAACGTTTTCATACAAATCCCCCCCACCCCCCCACCCCCCCGATCTCCTTCTTTAAGGGTTTCCGAAAGTCTAACGCAGTCTCTCCCTCCCTCTCCCCCCCCCCCTAACTCTCTCTTTAGAAAAGGCCCAACCTTAAATCTTCATCCTTGCCAAATAAAGTTCAGTTCAGTTCCGCTCTCTCTCTCTCAACTCTCCCTCCCCCCCCCCCCCCCCCCCCCCCTCCCCCCCCCCCTCATTACCCCCCTCATCTCTCTCTCTCTCTCTCTCTCTCTCTCTCTCTCTCTCTCTTCTCTCTCTCTCTCTCTCTCTCTCTCTCTCTCTCTCTCTCTCTCTCTCTCTCTCTCTCTCGCTCTTGCACTCTGAAGAAAAGGCCCAGCCATAAATTGTCATATTTGTAAAACAAAGTTCAGCTCAGTTCAGTTCAGTTCAGTTCAGCTCTCTCTCTCTCTCTCTCTCTCTCTCTCTCTCTCTCTCTCTTTTATGTTTATTTGCGTGTGTGTGTGCGTGTATGTGTGTGTGTGTGTGTGTGTGTTTGGGTGTGTGTGTGTGCGTGCGTGTGCGTGTGTGTGTGTGTGTGTGTTAGCGCTCCTCAAGTTTGAACAGTCAGTGAAGATTGTGTCAATAACATTTGAATGGAAGTGTTCACATTTCTTCCGAGTTGTAGGACACCTTCTGTGGTCTGTGAAGTCTGTCTTGCAGAGGCGTTCTGGGGCAACATTTCATTTTTCTCATTTCATTTTCATTACTTTATTGGCCCATCGCTGGGAAATTCGGGTCGCTTCCTCCCAGTGGAAAGCTAGCAGCAACGGAGTCGCGCTACCCAGGTGTCTGCGTGTTTAGGTGTATTCAGCCACCTGCACTTATGGCAGAATGACCAAGGTCTTTTACGTGCCACTGTGGTGACACGGGGGTGGGACATGGCTTCCGTCTCTGAGTCTGCACATAAAGTTGACCCGTGTCCGTCCCGGCCCGAATTCGAACCTGGGACCTTTCGATCACAAGTCCAGTGCTCTACCAACTGAGCTACCGGAAGAACATCACAATTATCACAAAGCTTTGAATAAGATCTTATGCTCATTTGCTGAATTATTTAAATGTGAATGAAAACAACCAATGGTAGTTTAGTTATTGTGATTTGTATATGGAAATGATATGAAAACCCAGAGGAGTCATCAAAAACACCGCGCTTTGTTGTTGTCAACTTAAGAGTCAACCTTGGCCCTTGTAAAGAATCGTGTTTTCCACTTTGTGAGACAAGCCAACACCGATTCCGCTAGATTTCCCAAACTTGCTCTAGCTCCAACTGGTGCGTTATTTTTCACCAGTATTAATAGTGGCTGTATTAAATCCAAATGAAAGGTGTTTCCCTTTCTCATTTAACAATTAACACAAAGACGCAATGGTTTGCCGCACCTCGCCAAGTTCAACGTTCACTGGTGCCTACAGTTGAGACACTCTCCGAGTCACACTAGCTGCATGAAGGCAGAGACACGGTGTCATGGCGTTCAGTCAAGGGACAACGTTCAATGGTGCCTACAGTTGAGACACTCTCCCAGTCACACTGGCGGCATGAAGGCAGAGACACGGTGTCATGGCGTTCAGTCAAGGGACAACTTTCAATGGTGCCTACAGTTGAGACACTCTCCCAGTCACACTAGCGGCATGAAGGCAGAGACACGGTGTCACGGCGTTTAGCGAAATGACAACTTTCAATGGTGCCTACAGTTGAGACACTCTCCGAGTCACACTAGCTGCATGAAGGCAGAGACACGGTGTTATCGGGCGTTCAGTCAAGGGACAACTTTTAATGGTGCCTACAGTTGAGACACTCTCCGAGTCACACTAGCTGCATGAAGGCAGAGATACGGTGTTATGACGTTCAGTCAAGGGACAACTTTCAATGGTGCCTACAGTTGAGACACTCTCCCAGTCACACTGGCTGCATTAAGCCAGAGACACGGTGTTATGGCGTTCAGTCAAGGGACAACGTTCAATGGTGCCTACAGTTGAGACACTCTCCCAGTCACACTAGCGGCATGAAGGCAGAGACACGGTGTTATGTCGTTCAGTCAAGGGACAACTTTCAATGGTGCCTACAGTTGAGACACTCTCCCAGTCACACTGGCTGCATTAAGCCAGAGACACAGTGTTATGGCGTTCAGTCAAGGGACAACGTTCACTGGTGCCTACAGTTGAGACACTCTCCGAGTCACACTAGCTGCATGAAGGCAGAGACACGGTGTTATGTCGTTCAGTCAAGGGACAACGTTCAATGGTGCCTACAGTTGAGACACTCTCCAAGTCACACTAGCTGCATAAAGGCAGAGATACGGTGTCACGGCGTTTAGCGAAATGACAACGTTCAATGGTGCCTACAGTTGGGACACCCCCCCAGTCACACTGGCTGCATGAAGGCAGAGACACGGTGTCATGGCGTTTAGCGAAATGACAACGTTCAATGGTGCCTACAGTTGGGACACCCCCCCAGTCACACTAGCTGCATGAAGGCAGAGACACGGTGTCATGGCGTTTAGCGAAATGACAACTTTCAATGGTGCCTACAGTTGGGACACCCCCCCAGTCACACTAGCTGCATGAAGGCAGAGACACGGTGTCATGGCGTTTAGCGAAATGACAACTTTCAATGGTGCCTACAGTTGGGACACCCCCCCAGTCACACTGGCTGCATGAAGGCAGAGACACGGTGTCATGGCGTTTAGCGAAATGACAACTTTCAATGGTGCCTACAGTTGGGACACCCCCCCAGTCACACTGGCGGCATGAAGGCAGAGACACGGTGTCATGGCGTTTAGCGAAATGACAACTTTCAATGGTGCCTACAGTTGGGACACCCCCCCAGTCACACTAGCTGCATGAAGGCAGAGACACGGTGTCATGGCGTTTAGCGAAATGACAACTTTCAATGGTGCCTACAGTTGGGACACCCCCCCAGTCACACTGGCGGCATGAAGGCAGATACACGGTGTCATGGCGTTTAGCGAAATGACAACTTTCAATGGTGCCTACAGTTGGGACACCCCCCCAGTCACACTGGCGGCATGAAGGCAGATACACGGTGTCATGGCGTTTAGCGAAATGACAACTTTCAATGGTGCCTACAGTTGGGACACCCCCCCAGTCACACTGGCGGCATGAAGGCAGATACACGGTGTCATGGCGTTTAGCGAAATGACAACTTTCAATGGTGCCTACAGTTGGGACACCCCCCCAGTCACACTAGCGGCATGAAGGCAGAGACACGGTGTCATGGCGTTCAGCGAAATGACAACTTTCAATGGTGCCTACAGTTGGGACACCCCCCCAGTCACACTAGCGGCATGAAGGCAGAGACACGGTGTCATGGCGTTCAGCGAAATGACAACTGTCAATGGTGCCTACAGTTGAGACACCCCCCCAGTCACACTGGCTGCATGAAGGCAGAGACACGGTGTCATGTCGTTCAGCCAAGGGACAACTTTCAATGGTGCCTACAGTTGGGACACCCCCCCATTCACACTAGCTGCATGAAGGCAGAGACACGGTGTTATGTCGTTCAGCCAAGGGACAACTTTCAATGGTGCCTACAGTTGGGACACCCCCCCAGTCACACTGGCGGCATGAAGGCAGAGACACGGTGTTATGGCGTTTAGCGAAATGACAACTTTCAATGGTGCCTACAGTTGGGACACCCCCCCAGTCACACTAGCGGCATGAAGACAGAGACACGGTGTCATGGCGTTTAGCGAAATGACAACTTTCAATGGTGCCTACAGTTGAGACACTCTCCCAGTCACACTAGCTGCATGAAGGCAGACACACGGTGTTATGGCGTTTAGCGAAATGACAACTTTCAATGGTGCCTACAGTTGAGACACTCTCCGAGTCACACTAGCTGCATGAAGGCAGAGACACGGTGTCATGGCGTTTAGCGAAATGACAACTTTCAATGGTGCCTACAGTTGGGACACCCCCCCAGTCACACTGGCGGCATGAAGGCAGAGACACGGTGTTATGGCGTTTAGCGAAATGACAACTTTCAATGGTGCCTACAGTTGAGACACCCCCCCAGTCACACTGGCGGCATGAAGGCAGAGACACGGTGTCATGGCGTTCAGCGAAATGACAACTATCAATGGTGCCTACAGTTGAGACACTCTCCCAGTCACACTGGCGGCATGAAGGCAGAGACACGGTGTCATGGCGTTTAGCGAAATGACAACTTTCAATGGCTGTCACAGAATGTTTGATCAAGGTCTGTTCTTTCCCTACCACCCGGTCAGACAATCAGTTGGAACAGGTAACGAGAGAGAGAGAGAGAGAGAGAGAGAGTCAGACAATCAGTTGGAACAGGTAACGAGAGAAAGAGAGGGAGAGAGAGAGAGTCAGACAATCAGTTGGAACAGGTAACGAGAGAGAGAGAGGGAGAGAGAGAGAGAGAGAGAGAGAGAGAGAGAGAGAGAGAGAGAGAGAGAGAGTCAGACAATCAGTTGGAACAGGTAACGAGAGAGAGAGAGGGAGAGAGAGAGAGAGAGAGAGAGAGAGAGAGAGAGAGAGTCAGACAATCAGTTGGAACAGGTAACGAGAGAGAGAGAGGGAGAGAGAGAGAGAGAGAGAGAGAGAGAGAGAGAGAGAGAGAGTCAGACAATCAGTTGGAACAGGTAACGAGAGAAAGAGAGGGAGAGAGAGAGAGTCAGACAATCAGTTGGAACAGGTAACGAGAGAGAGAGAGAGGAGAGAGAGAGAGAGAGAGAGAGAGAGAGAGAGAGAGAGAGAGAGTCAGACAATCAGTTGGAACAGGTAACGAGAGAGAGAGAGAGAGAGAGAGAGAGAGAGAGAGAGAGTGAGAGAGAGAGTCAGACAATCAGTTGGAACAGGTAACGAGAGAGAGAGAGGGAGAGAGAGAGAGAGAGAGAGAGAGAGAGAGAGTCAGACAATCAGTTGGAACAGGTAACGAGAGAGAGAGAGAGAGAGAGAGAGAGAGAGAGAGAGAGAGAGAGAGAGAGAGAGAGAGAGTCAGACAATCAGTTGGAACAGGTAACGAGAGAGAGAGAGGGAGAGAGAGAGAGAGAGAGAGAGAGAGAGAGAGAGAGAGAGAGAGTCAGACAATCAGTTGGAACAGGTAACGAGAGAGAGAGAGGGAGAGAGAGAGAGAGAGAGAGAGAGAGAGAGAGAGAGAGAGAGTCAGACAATCAGTTGGAACAGGTAACGAGAGAGAGAGAGGGAGAGAGAGAGAGAGAGAGAGAGAGAGAGGGAGAGAGTCAGACAATCAGTTGGAACAGGTAACGAGAGAGAGAGAGAGAGAGAGAGAGAGAGAGAGAGAGAGAGAGAGAGAGAGAGAGAGAGAGAGAGAGAGAGTCAGACAATCAGTTGGAACAGGTAACGAGAGAGAGAGAGAGAGAGAGAGAGAGAGAGAGAGAGAGAGAGAGAGTCAGACAATCAGTTGGAACAGGTAACGAGAGAGAGAGAGAGAGAGAGAGAGAGAGAGAGAGAGAGAGAGAGAGAGAGAGAGAGAGAGAGAGAGTCAGACAATCAGTTGGAACAGGTAACGAGAGAGAGAGAGAGAGAGAGAGAGAGAGAGAGAGAGAGAGAGAGAGAGAGAGAGAGAGAGAGAGAGAGGGAGAGAGAGAGAGAGAGAGAGAGAGAGAGAGAGAGTCAGACAATCAGTTGGAACAGGTAACGAGAGAGAGAGAGAGAGAGAGAGAGAGAGAGAGAGAGAGAGAGAGAGAGAGAGAGAGAGAGAGAGAGAGGGAGAGAGAGAGAGAGAGAGAGAGAGAGAGAGAGAGAGAGAGAGTCAGACAATCAGTTGGAACAGGTAACGAGAGAGAGAGAGAGAGAGAGAGAGAGAGAGAGAGAGAGAGAGAGAGAGAGAGAGAGAGAGAGTCAGACAATCAGTTGGAACAGGTAACGAGAGAGAGAGAGAGAGAGAGAGAGAGAGAGAGAGAGAGAGACAGAGAGAGAGAGAGAGAGAGAGAGAGAGAGAGAGAGAGAGAGAGAGAGAGAGAGAGAGAGAGAGAGAGAGAGAGAGAGAGAGAGAGAGAGAGACGCGTGTGTGTGTATGCTTTTGCTATCAAGCATATGATACCTACTGTAATAGTTTCATGCATTTGGTGTATGCATTTAATGACTGCTTCAGATGTGTATATTTGGATATAATTTGCTGTGTGTGCCCCCACACACGTGTGTATCTATAAATGTGTGTGTGTGAGTGAGTGTGTGTGTGTGTGTGTGTGTGTGTGTGTGTGTGTGTGTGTGTGTGTGTGTGTGTGTGTGTGTGTATAGGTGTGTGCATATAAGTCGCGTAACGGACGTAGGAAACGGGTACAGCTAGTATATTATAGGGGGGGGGGGGGGGTCAGTCTGTGTGTGTGTGTGTGTGTGTGTGTGTGTGTGTGTGTGTGTGTGCGTGCGTGCGTGAGTGCGTGTGCGTGCGTGCGCGCGCGCGTATGTGTGTGTGTGTGTGTGTGTGTGTGTGTGTGTGTGTGTGTGTCTTTGACCAACCCTTTCAAAACATGGTTTTGCTTTTTAAACGACCACAAACTGGAACCTCAAACAGAAATGTAAAAAACATCCAAACACCTTCAGATAAGAAAAAAACTAGTAATTTATTCATTCGTTCGGCCCGGACGTGAAAAACACACAATTTTGCCTTTACAGCCGTTTTTTCAGCACACGGCCCGGACCGGACGGCTGCACGGGAAAAGTGACGTCACTCTAGTCTTGGTTGTGTACCCAGTACGCGTCCGTCTCCTGCGCAAACAGTTTACAGTGGCTTCTTTACAAAGACTTATTATGGAGACCAGTTGGTGTAAGAGTTGCATTATTTTGTAGAACGGATTCAAGCTCACAGTCAGGCATGCAAAGAATGTAAAGATACTACATTTCTTTAGCTCTTGCAACTTTTGATGTCGATTGTTTGTTTGTTGGTTGATTGGTTAGTGGTTCATTACACTGTTGGTGTCAGTAATCACGTTTTTAAAGATTTAAAATCTCTATAGCCAAATGCGTTGACTTGTAAAGGGGTGTTGAAAACTAACAGCTGTGGACTGGAATGTCTGTCATGAAATGTGAGAACACAATGAACCACAAGTCTTCACTCTATCACAATGAACCACAAGTCTTCACTCTGTCACAATGAACCACAAGTCTTCACTCCATCACAATGAACCACACGTCTTCACTCCGTCACAATGAACCACAAGTCTTCACTCTGTCACAATGAACCACAAGTCTTCACTCCGTCACAATGAACCACAAGTCTTCACTCTGTCACAATGAACCACAAGTCTTCACTCTGTCACAATGAACCACAAGTCTTCACTCTATCACAATGAACCACAAGTCTTCACTCTATCACAATGAACCACAAGTCTTCACTCTGTCACAATGAACCACAAGTCTTCACTCTGTCACAATGAACCACACGTCTTCACTCTGTCACAATGAACCACAAGTCTTCACTCTGTCACAATGAACCACACGTCTTCACTCTGTCACAATGAACCACACGTCTTCACTCTGTCACAATGAACCACAAGTCTTCACTCCGTCACAATGAACCACAAGTCTTCACTCTGTCACAATGAACCACAAGTCTTCACTCTGTCACAATGAACCACAAGTCTTCACTCCGTCACAATGAACCACAAGTCTTCACTCTATCACAATGAACCACAAGTCTTCACTCTGTCACAATGAACCACAAGTCTTCACTCTGTCACAATGAACCACAAGTCTTCACTCTGTCACAATGGACCACAAGTCTTCACTCTGTCACAATGAACCACAAGTCTTCACTCCGTCACAATGAACCACAAGTCTTCACTCCGTCACAATGAACCACAAGTCTTCACTCCGTCACAATGAACCACAAGTCTTCACTCCATCACAATGAACCACAAGTCTTCACTCTATCACAATGAACCACAAGTCTTCACTCCGTCACAATGAACCACAAGTCTTCACTCTATCACAATGGACCACAAGTCTTCACTCCGTCACAATTAACCACACGTCTTCACTCTGTCACAATGAACCACACGGCTTCACTCCGTCACAATGAACCACACGTCTTCACTCTATCACAATGAACCACAAGTCTTCACTCTATCACAATGAACCACACGTCTTCACTCTATCACAATGAACCACAAGTCTTCACTCTATCACAATGAACCACAAGTCTTCACTCTGTCACAATGAACCACACGTCTTCACTCTGTCACAATGAACCACAAGTCTTCACTCTATCACAATGAACCACAAGTCTTCACTCCGTCACAATGAACCACAAGTCTTCACTCCGTCACAATGAACCACAAGTCTTCACTCTATCACAATGAACCACAAGTCTTCACTCTATCACAATGAACCACAAGTCTTCACTCCATCACAATGAACCACAAGTCTTCACTCCATCACAATGAACCACACGTCTTCACTCCGTCACAATGGACCACAAGTCTTCACTCTATCACAATGAACCACAAGTCTTCACTCTATCACAATGAACCACAAGTCTTCACTCCATCACAATGAACCACAAGTCTTCACTCTATCACAATGAACCACAAGTCTTCACTCTGTCACAATGGACCACAAGTCTTCACTCTATCACAATGAACCACAAGTCTTCACTCTATCACAATGAACCACAAGTCTTCACTCTATCACAATGAACCACAAGTCTTCACTCTGTCACAATGAACCACAAGTCTTCACTCTGTCACAATGAACCACAAGTCTTCACTCTGTCACAATGAACCACACGTCTTCACTCTGTCACAATGAACCACAAGTCTTCACTCCGTCACAATGAACCACACGTCTTCACTCCGTCACAATGAACCACACGTCTTCACTCCGTCACAATGAACCACAAGTCTTCACTCTGTCACAATGAACCACAAGTCTTCACTCTATCACAATGAACCACAAGTCTTCACTCCATCACAATGAACCACAAGTCTTCACTCTATCACAATGAACCACAAGTCTTCACTCTGTCACAATGAACCACAAGTCTTCACTCTGTCACAATGAACCACAAGTCTTCACTCTGTCACAATGAACCACAAGTCTTCACTCTGTCACAATGAACCACAAGTCTTCACTCTATCACAATGAACCACAAGTCTTCACTCTATCACAATGAACCACAAGTCTTCACTCTATCACAATGAACCACACGTCTTCACTCTATCACAATGAACCACAAGTCGTCACTCTATCACAATGGACCACACGTCTTCACTCTGTCACAATGAACCACAAGTCTTCACTCTATCACAATGAACCACAAGTCTTCACTCTATCACAATGAACCACACGTCTTCACTCTATCACAATGAACCACAAGTCTTCACTCTGTCACAATGAACTACAAGTCTTCACTCTATCACAATGAACCACAAGTCTTCACTCTATCACAATGAACCACAATTCGTCACTCCGTCACAATGAACCACAAGTCTTCACTCCATCACAATGAACCACAAGTCTTCACTCTATCACAATGAACCACACGTCTTCACTCTATCACAATGAACCACAAGTCTTCACTCCGTCACAATGAACCACAAGTCTTCACTCCGTCACAATGAACCACAAGTCTTCACTCCGTCACAATGAACCACAAGTCTTCACTCTATCACAATGAACCACAAGTCTTCACTCCATCACAATGAACCACAAGTCTTCACTCCATCACAATGAACCACAAGTCTTCACTCCATCACAATGAACCACAAGTCTTCACTCTATCACAATGAACCACAAGTCTTCACTCTGTCACAATGGACCACAAGTCTTCACTCTGTCACAATGAACCACAAGTCTTCACTCTATCACAATGAACCACAAGTCTTCACTCTGTCACAATGGACCACAAGTCTTCACTCTGTCACAATGGACAAACGCACTGTCTTAATTCAACAGGTTATGTGACTATGAAGGAGAACGGGAAAAATGGAGTGTGTTTTTTCCACTGACCACTCTCAATGGACCATGGCTCTACGTTTTGTGTAAACGCTGTTTCAACAGTGTCTATTAACAATGTCAACTGAGCTAAACAAATTATCGTACCCCAACTAAAACATTCATTCCCGTGTCATTTTATTCAAACCTTATGTGCCATTAAACGGCCTTTACTTGGCTACCTGCCACACTTTTCGGATCAACAAGTATCACGTGACCGCCGCCGAAGTAAGGGTACCCCCCCAATTGACCTGACAAGAACGTCAGGTACCAATACAAAAATCGACAGCAGTTCAGAATAGGCGCAGCTTGGCAACTTTTACATGCGAGAAGAAATAAAACTTAGTTATCTATCCAGAACAGGTTGCTATGTGTTGTTGCCTTGCGTATCTCTCGTGTCATTTCTACTGATGCAGGTGTGGAACGCATGAGCAGTGCCTGAATGGATTGATTCGAACATTTCAGGATCTGAAGTCTACATACGAGACTTATTCTGATTGACATGTCAGGATCTGAAGTCTACATACGAGACTTATTCTGATTGACATGTCAGGATCTGAAGTCTACATACGAGACTTATTCTGATTGAAATTTCGGATCACTACTTGGATGTTATGCACTCTTCCCGAAAATGTTTTTAAACCCGCCACAGGTTTGTGACTGTACATCCCACAATACATGCTTGGTAATTAGTTGTTTGTTTTTCGATTAGTTTCATACTTTAATAATAGAGAACTGGCAGGTCGGCAGTTCTGATAAACCATTACACTTCATGTATCAACCACTCTTGAGTGTTTCCCAAACGTATGTATACAATAAATATACATGTAGTATTAAACGAGAACATTGAAACCACAAAGGTACCAACATCAAGATTAGCATTTGCATACCATGATAATCGTGACAAGACATTCTTCCTACATCGGTTGACGCATAATCGAAAAAAAAAAGATTACAAAGCTAAAGAAACTGCAGATATTCCAACACGGGCACAAAGAGTAGAGACGTTGCGGGGAAGACGCCCCACAACTCCGAACGACGACAAGTGACGGCTGCCCTCTTTTGTTCCTTCCACGCAGTCGGGACGGGGCCTTTGCGAGCCGTTTTCACTGGAAAATGGAGCAATTTGTCGCCGTGGCCAATACGGAAGATATAAATGGCTCTTTGCTGTTATGTCGAGTTCATTTAAGGCAAAGTGTGTGTTATGGACGTATAGACTGTTCATTTTGCAAATAGCTTTTGAAGAAAAAATGAATAAAATCTTTGATAGGCGCGGATTTACAGGGTTTTTTTGTCGGGTACAAGATACAAGATACAAGATATTTATTCACCAATTTTGCAAAAGGATTTCATCTTGGCACGGCACGGTAAAAATAAAATAAAAACCAACCAGACACATATGCAGACACACATCACCATGCATGCATACATATGTACATTACACTGTCATGCACACACAGACACAACTCACACACACACACACACACACACACACACACACACACACACACACACACACACACACACACACACACACACACACACAATTATTTACATACTCACACATAACCAGCCACATATCTACATCACAAATTCACATCGTCGCCTTGTAAAGGTAAAAACCATATCAGTTTAAAAGGGGTGCCAGTAATATCAATACAACATTAGTGAATACTAGAACAATACCTAAAATTTATAATCCATTTAAAAGTAAGTAGTACACGTAATTATTATCATTTAGTCAGATCATCACATAAAATTATATAATCATAATCTAGCCAGTTAGACAGTTTAAAACAACAGTATTAACAGACTATCACAGATCTACTCAAGCACCTGAACCTAGAGTCGCATTGCACAAAACTACTACCATCACAGAACTACTCCAGCACCTAAAAATTAAGGACCATTCCACATTGCACATATTTCCACTATCACAAGTTATGAGAACAGTAATGGAATGCAGTGAAAGGACTAAGTAACAAAAGAACCCCCACCCCCCCCCCCCCCCCCAATCCTATAACTACAGTATATTACAACGTCTTCACTACAGGAGTTGTCAGTACAGCATGGGGAATGAAGCTAGAGCGAAAGCGACTAGTTCTGGCTTTCAAAGCTCTGTAGCGCCTACCAGATGGAAGAGGCTCGAAGAAGTGGTTTGCCGGGTGGGAGGGGTCGCGAACAATCTTTCCTGCTTTTCGACCTGAGCGCAACTCAAAAATAGAGGCAACGGAAGGGAAGTCACAGCCCGCGATTTTGGAGGCTGTCCGCACAATGCTCTCCAGTAGCTGTTTCTCTTTCTCAGTGGTGCTGCCATACCAGACCGTGATAGAAAAACACAGGGTGCTCTCAACGACTGCGCGATAGAACTGCGCCATGATTTGCTGTGACATACAGAACTTGCGCAACTGTCTCAGGAAGTGCAGCCGCTGCTGGCACTTCTTAATGATGGACGTGGTGTTCCCGTCCCATTTCAGGTCTTCAGAGATCAGTGTGCCGAGAAATTTGAATGAAGAGACCTGTTCTACAGCTTCCCCATTTATTTCAAGGGGCAAGATGGGGTCTTTCTTTCGTCGAGGGTCGATAACGACTTCTTTTGTTTTAAGAACGTTTAGCTCGAGATCATTTTCAGAGCACCACTCAACCACTCTTTGAACCTCCCCCCGGTATGCGTCCTCATTGGAGTCAGAAATCAGGCCTTCAATGGTGGTGTCGTCTGAGAATTTGATTATGTATGTGGATGGGTGAGCGGAGGTGCAGTCGTTGGTGAAAAGGGTGAAGAGTAGAGGGGACAGAACACAACCCTGCGGGGCACCAGTGTTTAGAGTGAGTGAGGCAGAGAGTGAGTTGTTGAGTCGGACGACCTGAGGACGGTCAAGCAAGAAGTCTAGAAGCCAGTGGCAGAGAGAGAGAGGGACATCGAGACCAATCAGTTTGTGGAGGAGCTTGTGAGGGATGATCGTGTTGAATGCGGAGATGTACCATCTCAGACGCGCATAAGTCTTTGCAAAGAAGCCACTGTTAAACTGTTTGCGCAGGAGACGGACGCGTACTGGGTACACAACCAAGACTAGAGTGACGTCACTTTTCCCGTACAGCCGTCCGGGCCGTGTGCTGAAAGAACGGCTGTGAAGGCGACATTTTGTGTTTTTCACGTCCGGGCCGAACGAATGAATAAATTACTAGTTTTTTTCTTTACTGAAGGTGTTTGGATGTTTTTTACATTTCTGTTTGAGGTTCCAGTTTGTGGTCGTTTAAACAGCAAAACCATGTTTTGAAAGGGTTGGTCAAAGACACACACACACACACAGACGAACACACACACACACCCACATACACATACGCGCGCGCGCACGCACGCACACGCACTCACACACACACACACACACACACACACACACACACACACACACACACACACAACCCTCCACCACACACACAGACTGACCCCCCCCCCCCCCCCATATAATATACTAGCTGTACCTGTTTCCTACGTCCGTTACGCGACTTATATGCACACACCTATACACACACACGCACACACATGTATGTTATACACACGCGCTGCGCACGTTCGAATTTCACGACTTATTCGCCTGCAGAGGGAGAGAGAGAGAGAGAGAGAGAGAGAGAGAGAGAGAGAGAGAGAGAGAGAGAGAGAGAGAGAGAGAGAGAGAGAGAGAGAGAGAGAGAGAGAGAGAGAGAGAGAGAGAGAGAGAGAGAGAGAGAAACTGAAACTGAAACTGAAACTGAACTTTATTACCAAAGGATAGAGGTTTTAGGCAAAGCCTAATCTTACAACCTGTCCCTTATACAAACACTTAATACAGACGCACATAATATAGATAGTAAAATTGACAAGGTTATTGTTACTTACAGACGTACATAATGTAAATAGTAATAAGAAAAGGGTTATGGTTTTGTATACACATTCAAAAATGGGAAAAACAATATAGTTTGGAAATTGCAGCATAGTTGCAATAATGCATTGCATATAAACATCCAAAACAACTAATAACAAAAGGGAGAAAACAAATGTGGGGAGGAATTGTCCCAATCATTCGCATGTATATCATTATCAATACATACACATAAAGAACAAATCAAAATACAAACATAACTTGACTAAATGTAAAAAGCACTATAATATCAGACATGAAAAGTGTTCTATTTACCCATTAAGCGGGAATGAAACTGGCGCCTAAACGTTTTCACAGAAGAGGCATTTCGGAGGGGTAGGGGTATGGAATTCCATAGAGACGCTCCTGAGAAGGCTAAACTTGACTTATACAAGTCTAGACGAGGGATGGGGGGAATCAGGTTCTGGGACCCATATCTTTTTGTGGCATGTCTGAAATGTGATTTTAAATATCCAGGAACATTATTGTTAATTACTTTGTACATAAAGACAGCCTTGTTTAGCGTCAACTGATCTTTCAAGGGAAGGAAATTAAGGAGCTTTAATTTATCATCTGTTGGCTTATTTGACTCATGCAGAATTAGTTTTGCAGCACGGCGATGAAGAGAATTGAGTCGTTTGAGATGAACATCACTGCAGTTATCCCAAAGTGTTGAAGCAAAGTTGATATGGGGCATTATGTGAGCGTAATAAAACAACTTGAGTGCTTCCACATCGGCATAATGTCTTAATTTAGACAATAAGTACACATTTTTAGATACTAATTTGCAAATTTTACTCAAGTGAGTTTGCCATTTCAATTCTTGATCAACGGTAACCCCTAATAATTTATGCTCTTTAACTTGTTGCACTTGAGTTGAATCAATTGACAGTTGAAGTTGTAAGGGTTTTAATTGGTGTTTTTGTCTAGTTGTAATCACCATACTTTTCGTCTTAACAGGGTGAATAACCATTGCATTAGTGGTGCACCATTCTGTCATCTCATCTATACTTTTTTGAAGAGATTGGTTGACGGCTACCAAAGACTTCTGACTGGTGTGGATTGATGAATCATCCGCAAAGAACTCACATCTTACTTTCTCATCTGACACATGAAGAGGTAAATCATTTATATAAATACAGAACAATATAGGTCCTAATACAGACCCTTGAGGCACACCACTTTTGACAAAATCATTCGACGAAGTTTTACAGTTGATGAATACATATTGTTTCCGTTTTGAAAGATATGATTCGAAGAAGGCACAAGCAGAGTCATCTTTTAAGTAGCATTGTAATGTCTTTGATAATAAGGAGTGGTCTACAAGGTCAAATGCTTTTTTAAAGTCCAGGAATAACGCTCCTGTTACTTCGGACTCATTAATAGCTGATAACCAAGTTTCACATAAAGAGCTGAGAGCAGTGTGGCATGAATGCTTAGAGCGAAATCCAGACTGAAATGGATGAAACAAATTCATTCGTTCCATATATTCCAGTAAATATTTCTGAATATGCTTCTCCAAAGGCTTAGATAAAACAGGTAAGAGGGAAATTGGTCGAAAGTTGTTAGGGTCCGTAAGATCCTTGCTTTTTGGGAGTGGCACTACCTTGGCACATTTTAAAATAGAGGGAAAAACGTTTTGTTGTATGCCAAGGTTGTAGACATAAGTCAGTGAATCAATTATGTATGGTAAAGCAAGTTTGAGCAACCGGACAGGAATCTTATCGGGACCCATTGACTTTTTATTCGCCATCTGTTCTATCAGTTTTCCAACCTCGTGGACAGTAATGGGTGGAATAGAAAACGATTCGTTTTGAGTCAACTTTCGTCCACAAAATGTTTTTAATTTTTCTAGAGAGACATCAATATCAAGGGACTCATTCTGCGTGAGACAGGCTTTCAGTTTCTCTGCGAGCGAAATAAAGTGTTGATTAAAATCTTCTGGAGTTATTTGTGACGGAGAATTGGTCGATCTCTTTCGAGATTTATCAAGAACTTCATTCATTGCTCGCCAAATTGTAGAAGTATCTCTCTTATCAGAAAGCAATTTATTAAAATAATCTGCTTTTGCTTGCCTTACCGTTTTCAAAACTTCATTCCTTTGTAATTTGTACTCGCTTTTCAGGTTATGTTCTTTAAAGAAATCACGCAACGCCATAGCCTCAATAATGTCCGATGTCAACCAAGGGGGCAGGTGGGGATGAGAGAGAGAGGGAGAGAGAGAGAGAGAGAGAGAGAGAGAGAGAGAGAGAGAGAGAGAGAGAGAGAGAGAGAGAGAGAGAGAGAGAGAGAGAGAGAGAGAGAGAGAGAAGGCGAAGTTTTATTGCATCAAACACAATGTGTGTGTACAAGGGGGAGGAAATAAAGGGGTAGTTGCAGGTGAACAAAGTGGACTTGACCGTCCGGAAGCAGGGCAACCTAAAATCAACACATAGAACAAGAAGTAAAAACAGAGAAAAATACAGTAAGATGAAGACAAGGATTTTGGGTTGTACGATCACACCAGTCTATTTCACAATTGTTTTTCTCTTTGTCTAAACGCGTAGAACAGATAATTTGACAATGCAATCAGTCGTAATTTGTTGTCAGTCTGTAAAATGCACAACGCTGAGTTGGAGAACTGGTCAAGGTCAAAACAAGCACCAATGTACTTTTGGCGAATTGCATTGTAAGCTGGGCATTTAAACAGAAAGTGGTTTTCATTTTCTTCCGTTGAATCACAAAATGTACAATTTCTGGATTCAGCGCACTCGGGATTATAGCGCAGTTTATTTACCTTCAATTTCACGACTTATTCGCCTGCAGAGGGAAAGAGAGAGAGAGAGAGAGAGAGAGAGAGAGAGAGAGAGAGAGAGAGAGAGAGAGAGAGAGAGAGAGAGAGAGAGAGAGAGAGAGAGAGAGAGAGAGAGAGAGATAGAGAGAGAGAGAGAGAGAGAGAGAGAGATACTCTGGGTTTGAGAGAGCACAGAGAGAGAGAGAGAGAGAGAGAGAGAGAGAGAGAGAGAGAGAGAGAGAGAGAGAGAGAGAGAGAGAGAGAGAGAGAGAGAGAGAGAGAGAGAGACTTGAGGCTTGCCGAGACTTTCTTTAAAACTGACAGGGCCAGGGTTACCGAGACTAAGACTTGCTTTGTTGAGTGGCTAACAAAATCAAAAAACACGGGACGCACGTGAAAGAAGTGGTGAAGGTTGCCCACCACCCAAAACATGCCCCGAGGGGCTTCGGCTCTACAAGTCGTGTAAAAACCATTCGTTCGGGCGTCCAGGTTTGTATGGCGCTCGTCCCCCCCGCAAACGCTACTTGTGTCGGTACGTGCGATTACGCCGAACGACAACACGCCTGTCTCGGTTCCGTTGTCGTCGTCGGTCACGTCTTCCCCGCAACGTCTATACTGTCAGCGAGTTTTGTTAACTGAAGTGTATCCTTGCACCCCCTGCCTTTGGGCAGTGAAAAACACAGAGCCAGCCGCCGTTTGCCTGAGACGGCAACATTCACTGTGCCTACACAGATACAACAGCGAGTAACGTTCACTATTGCTATTCTACATGTATGTCAGACACTGCTTGGTTGCCAGCATGCTGTCAGTGTGTCTGTAAGAATGTCTGAGTCACCCTGGGCCCGTATGCATGAACTAGAAGTAAGAAACACTGGAAGTAGAGGCCTCTTTTCGAAGTGGGAACTCCCGAAGTCAACTTTCTAACACTGTTCACAATGCATGAACTGACTTGAACGCCAAAGTAGTGACAGCGAGAGTATTAAGGTCAAGGTCGGGGAAATTGGGGGAATCCCTACTAATACGCATGCGCACGTTTCTATCAACATGGCAGTCAACGAAAATGGCAAGGCACGTGTGCCGCTCAAAAAGAAAGTAGACACAGAGGGGCGTTCTGCACCTTTTTCAGATGGTGAAATTGCTGTACTCTTGACAGAAGTGTTTTACGAAAGAACGGTTATTCTGTCCAAATTTCAGAACAGTCTAACTGTTAAACATAAAGACGCTGTCTGGTCCAAAATTGCCAAAGAAGTGTCGGTCGCTCTCTCTCTCTCTCTCTCTCTCTCTCTCTCTCTCTCTCTCTCTCTCTCTCTCTCTCTCTCTCTCTCTCTCTCTCTCTCTCTCTCTCTCTTACGACACACGCACACACAGACAAACGTACACTCATGCACATACTGACACTATGACACAAGTGACACTGACGGCACACATAAACACACACACACACCACACACTGCACACACACACACGCGCGCGCGCTCGCGCGCACACATATACACACACACACGCACCCATACACGCACGCACACAGTCACAAACAAATAACCACACACTCACTCTCTCTCACTTTCTCTCATTCTCTCTCAATCTACACTCATACACACACTGAAACTATGATGACACAATTAGTGACACGTCACACACACACACACACACACACACATAAACACACACACACACACACACACACACACATACTCACCGTAGTGACACACATAATTATACACACGCGCGTACAGTTGAAAGTCAAGACATGATATGATTTTTTCAAAGCATAGGAAGGTTTCTTTTGCAAATGAATAAAATTAACACAGAGGCAAAACCCGGTTTTTGCAGCCGGAATGCAATTGCGGAGGCTTAAAAAGGAAAAGATTAATAAAAAAAATATATAGCTCCTGGCGGAACTTGAACCCGGAGCGAATGAACGAGACTGAGTCCGGAACCGTTACCACTGCACTATGTTACTCGTGCAGAATAGAGGCATGATGAAAAAAGGCATTCTGAGTTATTCAGTCGTGCTGGTTTGAAAGCTCGCCACCTTCGCCGAATGACTCGAGCACGTTTTTTTCGGTCAGTAACTGATCGAACTGTCGCTTTTGAGTCACTCTGTTTTAAGCATTTCACCTAAATTAAACAAGAATGTCACAGTCCGTGTCTATGGTGCAAGGTAGGAGACCGTCTCATTGTAGCCAAGTTACGACAGTTGCTCGATTGACGCATTTCACGTCTTCGATATTGTGTCTGAGATCATTTCCCAATGAGCTGCCTTTAAAAACGGAATGTCCTGCAATTGTAGTATGCGCTGGAGGTTTCTTTTGGATGGGTAAGGACCCTTGAGATGCGATATCGTCGTATAATTATGTCAAGCGAGAGGCCCTTGACATTGGAAGTGGGAACTTCGAAAGCAAAGTTGCCAGCTACTCGGTATGCACGAGCTAAATTGAACGCCGAAGTAGTGGCTTCGAGAGTTCTGAGGTCAAGGTCGAGAAAATTGGGGGAATCCCAATTAGTGCGCATGCGTTTGTAAACGGTAGGCTTGGTGACCAGAAGAAACGAATCTCATCGCGAGTTCGTAAATGGGCAAACGTTGATCGCGCTGTAGCTTTTACTATAATTGTTTTTAAATGGTTGAACGAAAGCTGTGATAATTGTCCTTAAATAGAATGACTGTCTATAATAATGATTTCGTTGACCAGAATGTTGGGGACAATAAAAAAAGGTTGTTTATGTGGTAGCGAAGTCGGTTAACTTAAAACTCTTTTTGTAGTGTTTTTTTAATGATTGTGTATCGGTAAAACTGCTGGACAAAAATAGTTTGGTCAGAGCGAATGTTTGTGTTACTGGTAAATTTAAAAAGGCAGAACTCCATTTTTTGGGAATCAAGATATAAGGTGTAGTGAAAAGAAGATAAGTTCAGCGAATTTCATATTATTTGAGAAAATGTGTGTCCTAATTTTTAAAACTGAAAAATTGTTGTACTTAGGTGTTTGTAAAGTACGCTTGTCCTCGTTAATTGTGAAGAGGATGTATGTTTATATAAAGTTCAAAGTCAAGATTGGATTTTTGTAGCCGTGCGTGTGTGCATGTATTAGACATAATACATAGACATATCCCATGACCTCCCTTCTTTGTCTCTGTTACTTCAGTATGGGTATATATGTTGTATTTTTATAGCTCAATAAATACATCATGGACTCCAAAAAATATATGATAGTGCAGATTCCGATTTGGGCAAAGGACTACTTTCCTCCCGACCTTTGACCTCGCGCCGAACAATGTGACACATTTGTATGAAGTTCTAAAATCGTATTGCACGGCTCAGAAAACCATATCAGTTGCACGCAAAAATGAATCTCAGAACTGATCTGATGTATGAGATGCAATAAGCAAAAGTTTCTTTCATTATGAAAGCAATGCAGGTCGAACAAAACGAACATTCAACTTACAAGATAACCAGATGCTAGCGAACCAAAACAAAAACACGAGTACCCTCCCCTTGCAACGTTAGCAGACGACTTTTGAGAATCTGTCGGTAGTGTGTTTTGGTGTGCGCCTTCAGCTATCAAACATCGGCTGTTTCACGTGTTTTGCGAGCAAGTCTACTCTTTTGCCTGGCTCTGCAGTAAGTCCACATATTTTTCCGTAATCCAGTCATATTCCTTCAAAATGCAATCAATCGGCGGTGACAGACGTGTCGGTCGCGTTTTCCTCACACCCATACCAGTTTAAGTTCATCCATGCAAACACACTCGCAAAACAGTTTATCACGTAGATACATTTCAAATAGGGAGCAAATGGTTAAATCTAAACCTACATATTTGTTCCCTAAAATTTGCTTCTCTGTCAATAAGCCTAATTACACACGTTCGAGAAAAACAACGTGGAATCGATTCTGAATCGAGTAAGCCAAATGGGTCCCAAACCCGTTTCGCCCGTTCTGCCGACCTAAAACGCAAAACAAAAGAATTGTGCGCTTCAACTAAATTAATTTCTATTCGACTTCATTACTTTCTTGCAACTTATGAACCTTTACTTAAAGCTTTTAAATGGTCTGAAAGTAGTGTTACCGCGTACTTATCGATGCACTCATTCGTTTTATTTTTTCAGCGACGGTCACTTAGTTTAAGGTTGCAAAAGGGCTAAGTCTCGCTGGCAACAGTTTTACCCTGCACAGATCGCAACAGTGCCGCTAGTAGTCTACACTTTGTGTTTGATGGTAGAATGGGATATACAGATTACAACACTCGTGGTTTTTTATATGGCTTGTATTTCAGTCAAGACCCAGCGGGAATATCAATTGAGAGCCACTCGCCAGAGGCTCGTGTCTCCCGATGATATTCATCCGCTGGGTCTTGACTGAAATACAAGCCATATAAAAAACCACTCGTGTTGTAACCTATACATAGAACACTTTATTATCTCAATTACGATAAACTCGGGTGTGGTGAATCACAATAAACAGCATAAAACGTAAGAACATGAATAAAATATCAAGGCGCAAATATAGTCAGCTCATCATAGTGTGGGGAGTGGGTACACACACCCACACACACACACACTCACACACACACACACACACACACCGTCGAACACACACATAACATCGAACACACACACACACACACACACACACACACACACACACACACACACACACACACACACACCGTCGAACACACACACACCGTCGAACACACACACACCGTCGAACACACACATAACATCGAAAACAAACACACACACACACACACACACACACACACACACACACACACACACACACACAAACACACACACACACAAAAACACACACACACACACACACACAAACACACACACACAAACACACACACACAAACACACACACAAACACACACACACACACACACACACACACGGCACGCGCGAACACGCAAACAAACGTATGAAGGAACAGACGCACATGTACAATTATACCCGCACGCACGCACACACAGGCAGACAGGCACTCGCACAAACACATACACACACACACACACACACACACACACACACACACACACACACACACACACACACACACACACACACACACAGATAAAGCAATGAAAAAAAAATAGCAGAAACTTACGCTTCAACACTCGAACACACACACACACACACACACACACGCACACGCACACAAGCACACACGCACGCACGCACGCACACAAACACACACACACACACACACACACACACTCACACATGCACACAACGACGCCCATTTTCATAGAAACACAGTAACCCCCTCGTATAAGCGGGAATGAAAGAGTGGTGGCCAATGACCCAGAACAAACAAAAGTCAAAGCTGGCAACTCAGGTTTGTATTCAGGGAAATTTGCACGAAATGCATGCAGAAGATACGACTTTTCCCTCTATTTTCTCTCTTTGTGAGCGTCAGCTCGGTTTGACATGAAAAACTGAAGAAAAGCCCTGCCTTTTTGCACTGAGAAACTGTGGAAGTAGCGTGTTTACTACTGGGTCTGGCTGTAGTACATTTACCCTCATTTACTTCCTCGTTAGCTTCCAAAGTAAACTCTTTTTTCGTCCCATGCATGCGAAAGTGAGGATGTACTTCCGATGTCACTCAAAACTTTAGAAGTAGTCGCAAAATACCCTGAGTTACTTCCTCGCTTTGCTTCGAGGTAAACCCTTTTTCCGGCCCATGCATACGAAAGTGAGGCAAGTACTTCCGATGTCACTCAAAACTTCGGGAGTTGTCGCGAACTTCCCCCATAAGCATACGGGCCCTGTTTGGCACAGTCAGCTAGTGAGTTTATTTTGGGTTTGCAAAACCGTCCAGTCCTTTTGCTGATTGTTCAGTGTGAAATGAATACAGCTTTCTTGTCAAGATTCATCTCAAGCAATGTGAATGCGTTCAAAGATCTGTCACAACAAGTTTTGCTATGACATGTATTTAAAACCGAATGTTATTCGCAAAGAGTTGTAGCTAGCCAGGCTATAACGTACCCCCTCCCCTCACCCACCCACCCCAGCGGGTGGAATTAGCGGGTGGAATGAGCGGGTGGAATCAGCGGGTGGAATCAGCGGGTGGAATCAGCGGGTGGAATTAGCGGGTGGAATCAGCGGGTGGAATCAGCGGGTGGAATCAGCGGGTGGAATCAGCGGGTGGAATCAGCGGGTGGAATTAGCGGGTGGAATCAGCGGGTGGAATTAGCGGGTGGAATCAGCGGGTGGAATTAGCGGTTGTGAACACATTTATGAACCCACTTTCCCCCCACAGAGCCGCTTGACAGAACAGATTGGAAATGAATTCCACAACCCTGGTAGGTAGTGTACGGTGTGGACACATTCAGAGCCTTGAAAATGTCTATTTTCGCGCCGAATGTTATTCGTGAAACTGGTTGTGAAACCCGGGGCCGGGTAGTCCACGTGGCACAGCTCTGACTTGTGATCCTTAGATCTCGGGTTCGAATCCAGGCCAGGACGGACACGAGTCAATGTTACGTGACGACTGAGAGACGAATCCAGGCCATGACGGACACGAGTCAATGTTACGTGACGACTGAGAGACGAATACAGGCCATGACGGACACGAGTCAATGTTACGTGACGACTGAGAGACGAATACAGGCCATGACGGACACGAGTCAATGTTACGTGACGACTGAGAGACGAATCCAGGCTAGGACGGACACGAGTCAATGTTACGTGACGACTGAGAGACGAATCCAGGCCAGGACGGACACGAGTCAATGTTACGTGAAGACTGAGAGACGAATCCAGGCTAGGACGGACACGAGTCAATGTTACGTGACGACTGAGAGACAAATCCAGGCCATGACGGACACGAGTCAATGTTACGTGAAGACTGAGAGACGAATACCGGCCATGACGGACACGAGTCAATGTTACGTGAAGACTGAGAGACGAATACCGGCCATGACGGACACGAGTCAATGTTACGTGAAGACTGAGAGACGAATACCGGCCATGACGGACACGAGTCAATGTTACGTGAAGACTGAGAGACGAATCCAGGCCATGACGGACACGAGTCAATGTTACGTGAAGACTGAGAGACGAATACCGGCCATGACGGACACGAGTCAATGTTACGTGAAGACTGAGAGACGAATACCGGCCATGACGGACACGAGTCAATGTTACGTGAAGACTGAGAGACGAATACCGGCCATGACGGACACGAGTCAATGTTACGTGAAGACTGAGAGACGAATACAGGCCATGACGGACACGAGTCAATGTTACGTGACGACTGAGAGACGAGTCCAGGCCATGACGGACACGAGTCAATGTTACGTGAAGACTGAGAGACGAATCCAGGCCATGACGGACACGAGTCAATGTTACGTGAAGACTGAGAGACGGTATCCAGGCCATGACGGACACGAGTCAATGTTACGTGACGACTGAGAGACGAGTCCAGGCCATGACGGACACGAGTCAATGTTACGTGAAGAATGATCGAGAGACGAATCCAGGCCAGGACGGACACGAGTCAATGTTACGTGAAGACTGAGAGACGAATACAGGCCATGACGGACACGAGTCAATGTTACGTGACGACTGAGAGACGAATACAGGCCATGACGGACACGAGTCAATGTTACGTGAAGACTGAGAGACGAATCCAGGCTAGGACGGACACGAGTCAATGTTACGTGACGACTGAGAGACGAATACAGGCCATGACGGACACGAGTCAATGTTACGTGACGACTGAGAGACGAGTCCAGGCCATGACGGACACGAGTCAATGTTACGTGAAGAAGGAGAGACGAATCCAGGCCATGACGGACACGAGTCAATGTTACGTGAAGAATGAGAGACGAATCCAGGCCATGACGGACACGAGTCAATGTTACGTGAAGACTGAGAGACGAGTCCAGGCCAGGACGGACACGAGTCAATGTTACGTGACGACTGAGAGACGAATACCGGCCATGACGGACACGAGTCAATGTTACGTGAAGAATGAGAGACGAATCCAGGCCATGACGGACACGAGTCAATGTTACGTGACGACTGAGAGACGAGTCCAGGCCATGACGGACACGAGTCAATGTTACGTGAAGACTGAGAGACGAGTCCAGGCCATGACGGACACGAGTCAATGTTACGTGAAGACTGAGAGACGAGTCCAGGCCATGACGGACACGAGTCAATGTTACGTGACGACTGAGAGACGGTATCCAGGCCATGACGGACACGAGTCAATGTTACGTGAAGACTGAGAGACGAATCCATGCCAGGACGGACACGAGTCAATGTTACGTGACGACTGAGAGACGAATACAGGCCATGACGGACACGAGTCAATGTTACGTGACGACTGAGAGACGAATCCAGGCCATGACGGACACGAGTCAATGTTATGTGACGACTGATAGACGAATCCAGGCTAGGACGGACACGAGTCAATGTTACGTGACGACTGAGAGACGAATCCAGGCCATGACGGACACGAGTCAATGTTACGTGACGACTGAGAGACGAATCCAGGCCATGACGGACACGAGTCAATGTTACGTGAAGACTGAGAGACGAATCCAGGCTAGGACGGACACGAGTCAATGTTACGTGACGACTGAGAGACGAATACAAGCCATGACGGACACGAGTCAATGTTACGTGAAGACTGAGAGACGAATCCAGGCCATGACGGACACGAGTCAATGTTACGTGAAGACTGAGAGACGTATCCAGGCCATGACGGACACGAGTCAATGTTACGTGACGACTGAGAGACGAATCCAGGCCATGACGGACACGAGTCAATGTTATGTGACGACTGATAGACGAATCCAGGCTAGGACGGACACGAGTCAATGTTACGTGAAGACTGAGAGACGAGTCCAGGCCAGGACGGACACGAGTCAATGTTACGTGACGACTGAGAGACGGTATCCAGGCCAGGACGGACACGAGTCAATGTTACGTGAAGACTGAGAGACGAGTCCAGGCCAGGACGGACACGAGTCAATGTTACGTGACGACTGAGAGACGAATCCAGGCCAGGACGGACACGAGTCAATGTTACGTGACGACTGAGAGACGAATACCGGCCAGGACGGACACGAGTCAATGTTACGTGAAGACTGAGAGACGAATACAGGCCATGACGGACACGAGTCAATGTTACGTGACGACTGAGAGACGAATCCAGGCCATGACGGACACGAGTCAATGTTACTTGACGACTGAGAGACGAATACAGGCCAGGACGGACACGAGTCAATGTTACGTGACGACTGAGAGACGAATACCGGCCAGGACGGACACGAGTCAATGTTACGTGAAGAATGAGAGACGAATCCAGGCCATGACGGACACGAGTCAATGTTACGTGCACACTGAGAGATGAATCCAGGCCAGGACGGACACGAGTCAATGTTACGTGACGACTGAGAGACGAATACAGGCCAGGACGGACACGAGTCAATGTTACGTGACGACTGAGAGACGAGTCCAGGCCATGACGGACACGAGTCAATGTTACGTGAAGACTGAGAGACGGTATCCAGGCCATGACGGACACGAGTCAATGTTACGTGAAGACTGAGAGACGAATACCGGCCAGGACGGACACGAGTCAATGTTACGTGAAGAATGAGAGACGAATCCAGGCCATGACGGACACGAGTCAATGTTACGTGAAGACTGAGAGACGAATCCAGGCTAGGACGGACACGAGTCAATGTTACGTGACGACTGAGAGACGAATCCAGGCCAGGACGGACACGAGTCAATGTTACGTGACGACTGAGAGACGAGTCCAGGCCATGACGGACACGAGTCAATGTTACGTGACGACTGAGAGACGAATCCAGGCCAGGACGGACACGAGTCAATGTTACGTGACGACTGAGAGACGAATCCAGGCTAGGACGGACACGAGTCAATGTTACGTGCACACTGAGAGACGAATCCAGGCCAGGACGGACACGAGTCAATGTTACGTGACGACTGAGAGACGAATACAGGCCAGGACGGACACGAGTCAATGTTACGTGCACATTGAGAGATGAATCCAGGCTAGGACGGACACGAGTCAATGTTACGTGCACACTGAGAGATGAATCCAGGCTAGGACGGACACGAGTCAATGTTACGTGACGACTGAGAGACGAATCCAGGCCATGACGGACACGAGTCAATGTTACGTGACGACTGAGAGACGAATACCGGCCAGGACGGACACGAGTCAATGTTACGTGACGACTGAGAGACGAATCCAGGCCATGACGGACACGAGTCAATGTTACGTGACGACTGAGAGACGAATACCGGCCAGGACGGACACGAGTCAATGTTACGTGAAGACTGAGAGACGAATCCAGGCCATGACGGACACGAGTCAATGTTACGTGACGACTGAGAGACGAATCCAGGCCATGTCGGACACGAGTCAATGTTATGTGACGACTGAGAGACGAATACAGGCCAGGACGGACACGAGTCAATGTTACGTGACGACTGAGAGACGAATACCGGCCAGGACGGACACGAGTCAATGTTACGTGAAGAATGAGAGACGAATCCAGGCCATGACGGACACGAGTCAATGTTACGTGAAGACTGAGAGACGAATCCAGGATAGGACGGACACGAGTCAATGTTACGTGACGACTGAGAGACGAATCCAGGCCAGGACGGACACGAGTCAATGTTACGTGACGACTGAGAGACGAGTCCAGGCCATGACGGACACGAGTCAATGTTACGTGAAGACTGAGAGTCGAATCCAGGCCAGGACGGACACGAGTCAATGTTACGTGAAGACTGAGAGACGAATACCGGCCAGGACGGACACGAGTCAATGTTACGTGAAGAATGAGAGACGAATCCAGGCCATGACGGACACGAGTCAATGTTACGTGAAGACTGAGAGACGAATCCATGCCAGGACGGACACGAGTCAATGTTACGTGACGACTGAGAGACGAATCCAGGCCAGGACGGACACGAGTCAATGTTACGTGCACACTGAGAGACGAATCCAGGCCATGACGGACACGAGTCAATGTTACGTGAAGACTGAGAGTCGAATCCAGGCCAGGACGGACACGAGTCAATGTTACGTGAAGACTGAGAGACGAATACCGGCCAGGACGGACACGAGTCAATGTTACGTGAAGACTGAGAGACGAATCCAGGCCATGACGGACACGAGTCAATGTTACGTGCACACTGAGAGATTAATCCAGGCTAGGACGGACACGAGTCAATGTTACGTGCACATTGAGAGATGAATCCAGGCCAGGACGGACACGAGTCAATGTTACGTGAAGACTGAGAGACGAATCCAGGCCAGGACGGACACGAGTCAATGTTACGTGAAGACTGAGAGACGAATCCAGACTAGGACGGACACGAGTCAATGTTACGTGAAGACTGAGAGACGAATCCAGGCCATGACGGACACGAGTCAATGTTACGTGAAGACTGAGAGACGAATCCAGGCCATGACGGACACGAGTCAATGTTACGTGAAGACTGAGAGACGAATCCAGGCCAGGACGGACACGAGTCAATGTTACGTGACGACTGAGAGACGAATACAGGCCATGACGGACACGAGTCAATGTTACGTGACGACTGAGAGACGAATCCAGGCCATGACGGACACGAGTCAATGTTACGTGACGACTGAGAGACGAATCCAGGCTAGGACGGACACGAGTCAATGTTACTTGACGACTGAGAGACGAATACAGGCCATGACGGACACGAGTCAATGTTACGTGACGACTGAGAGACGAATCCAGGCCATGACGGACACGAGTCAATGTTACGTGAAGACTGAGAGACGAATCCAGGCTAGGACGGACACGAGTCAATGTTACGTGACGACTGAGAGACGAATACAGGCAATGACGGACACGAGTCAATGTTACGTGACGACTGAGAGACGAATCCAGGCCATGACGGACACGAGTCAATGTTACGTGAAGACTGAGAGACGAATTCAGGCCAGGACGGACACGAGTCAATGTTACGTGACGACTGAGAGACGAATACAAGCCATGACGGACACGAGTCAATGTTACGTGACGACTGAGAGACGAATCCAGGCTAGGACGGACACGAGTCAATGTTACGTGCACACTGAGAGACGAATCCAGGCTAGGACGGACACGAGTCAATGTTACATGACGACTGAGAGACGAATTCAGGCTAGGACGGACACGAGTCAATGTTACGTGACGACTGAGAGACGAATCCAGGCTAGGACGGACACGAGTCAATGTTACGTGAAGACTGAGAGACGGTATCCATGTCCCACCCCCTATCACTACAATGACACAGAAACGACCTTAGTCATTCTGCCATAAGCGACCCGACTTTCCCACCAATGTGATAATTAAGTTATGGAAATGAAATCCATGCCGTACATAAAGTTAAAGTTGCTGGTTCTAATAAACACAAGTGTTTAAACACTCTTGTGGAAGCTACCGTTTTGCATTATGAGAGAGTGATTGAATGTTTTCCTCCTGATTAAAACATGAACTTGTTTCGTAAGCAGTGTGTCTTTGGGGATGTGTGAACGCTTTGGCACACTTGACTTTATATGAGAATCCTTTTTGGGGTTTTATTTGGAAAGACGCCAAACCGTTAGCCGTGAAATGAATAGCTTTCTTATGAAGATTCAACACAAACAGTTTCAATACACTAAGTAATGTGTCAAAGCAAGTTGTGATAGCTGATATGATATGATTGAAAACTGCGGGTAACTGTCCTAACAAGGATCAACATGCAGGGTTGTAGCGTGCCCAGACTCGAGTGTATTGCCCGCTGCCTTCACGACCCGCTTGGCGTTTTACCTTCATTCAGACGCCACAGTGAAGTGTGACGAGGTTCTTTGCGTGTATAGAACCCCAGACACTGGCTTGAACCGCGTATTCACCTTGTGATAAAAACACGAGTTGTTGAAATGTAAAGTCGACCCACATTTTGGGGCATACTGTCCCACTGATGTCTTCACAAGCGATTGCACCTGCGAGAGGGGGAGAGAACTGAACGGAACTGAAATGAGCTTTATTTTTCAAGGATATAAACATTTAAGGCTTGGCCTCTTATAACAATTTGTCCTTGAAACGGGCAAACACAACAATTAAACCACACATTTGTATTAAATAATTCTAAAACAGAAACACTGAGGGATCAAAATGAAACTACAAGCACAAATATATACACACGCTTCAAATTATGATGACATCGACACAGAGACACAAATATATACACACGCTTCAAATGATGATGACATCGACACAGAGACACAAATATATACACACGCTTCATGATGATGACATCGACACAGAGACACAAATATATACACACGCTTCAAATGATGATGACATCGACACAGAGACACACACAGTTGATCCTAGCTGACCAGCCTCTACGGAATACGAGAAGAATTTAGAATAGTGGCTGCAGAAGGAATTAATGACTCTTTGAACTGGTACGAATGCCAAAGGGACATTAAATCGTTTACCGGAAGGGATAGTTTCAAAATAAAGGTTAAAATGATGGTGAGAATCACGGACAATTGTGATAGGTTTTCGCTTCATGGCAGCCTGGACAAGACTGGTTAGCTGTCTTTGCCCAACACATTTGCTGGCCGTCCCAACAATGCGGTGCTGGCCGTCCTAACAATGCGGTGCTGGACGTCCCAACAATGCGGTGCTGGCCGTCCCAACAATGCGGTGCTGACCGTCCTAACAATGCGGTGCTGGCTGTCCTAACAATGCGGTGCTGGCCGTCCTAACAATGCGGTGCTGACCGTCCCAACAATGCGGTGCTGGCCGTCCTAACAATGCGGTGCTGACCGTCCCAACAATGCGGTGCTGACCGTCCCAACAATGCGGTGCTGGCCGTCCCAACAATGCGGTGCTGACCGTCCCAACAATGCGGTGCTGGCCGTCCTAACAATGCGGTGCTGACCGTCCTAACAATGCGGTGCTGGCCGTCCTAACAATGCGGTGCTGGCCGTCCCAACAATGCGGTGCTGACCGTCCCAACAATGCGGTGCTGGCCATCCTAACAATGCGGTGCTGACCGTCCCAACAATGCGGTGCTGACCGTCCCAACAATGCGGTGCTGACCGTCCCAACAATGCGGTGCTGACCGTCCCAACAATGCGGTGCTGGCCGTCCCAACAATGCGGTGCTGGCCGTCCCAACAATGCGGTGCTGGCCGTCCCAACAATGCGGTGCTGGCCGTCCCAACAATGCGGTGCTGACCGTCCTAACAATGCGGTGCTGGCCGTCCTAACAATGCGGTGCTGACCGTCCTAACAATGCGGTGCTGACCGTCCCAACAATGCGGTGCTGGCCGTCCTAACAATGCGGTGCTGACCGTCCCAACAATGCGGTGCTGACCGTCCCAACAATGCGGTGCTGGCCGTCCCAACAATGCGGTGCTGACCGTCCCAACAATGCGGTGCTGGCCGTCCCAACAATGCGGTGCTGGCCGTCCTAACAATGCGGTGCTGACCGTCCTAACAATACGGTGCTGGCCGTCCTAACAATGCGGTGCTGGCCGTCCCAACAATGCGGTGCTGGCCGTCCCAACAATGCGGTGCTGGTCGTCCCAACAATGCGGTGCTGGTCGTCCCAACAATGCGGTGCTGGCCGTCCTAACAATGCGGTGCTGGCCGTCCTAACAATGCGGTGCTGGCCGTCCCAACAATGCGGTGCTGGCCGTCCCAACAATGCGGCGCAGTTTGGCTTTGTTTGGTTACATTTCTGGTACATATGTCACAATGCTAACAACTATAATGCTTTCAATTAAACTACGATAAACAATTTACATTGCACTTTAAATTAAAAACATAGCGTCCCTGAGAAAAACATATCTCTGCTTAGCTTTCTTTATCACGAGTGTTGCGAGTGCTTGCAAACATTTTACGAATAAAACTAGTATGCAATTCGCATTGTTCGTAATGTTGCTCTTACACTCTGGCGAATTGCCCTTGCGAATAGAATTCGCCAATAACTCGTAATGATCGGGACATGGTCACAAGACATTCGTAAATGTTCTTAACCATTCGCCACCATTCGTCTCTTGTTTTGAACATAGCAACATGTTCCTAATATTCGCAAAGAAGTCATATTCTTAACTTTTTTTGCAACGTACTTAAAGGATTTCGCAAGACAATCGTAATCATCGCAATGTATTCGTAACGCTCGCAAGGCATTCGCAATCATTCGTTATGCCTGCCTCACACTGTGCCGAATATCCTTGCGAACATTCGTAATCATCGCAATGTATTCGTCAGGCTCGCAAGGCATTCGCAAACATTCGTTATGCCTGTCTTACACTGTGCCGAATATCCTTGCGAATATAGATTCGTATGCATTCGCAATGATCAGTAGACATTCGCAAGCACTCGCAACCATTCGTAAGACATTCGCAAGGATTCGTAAGGCTTCAAATGGTTAATATTTTTCCTGTCCATTAGTCTCTTTTTTTGCCAAATACAACATGTTCAGATACACATTTCTTGCGAATGTCTTACGAATAGTTGCGAGTGCTTGCGAATGTGTACCGATCATTGCGAACGCCTTGCGAGCGCTACGAATACCTTTACGATGATTACGAATGGCTTGCGAATACTGAAGAATATGCATTCCTTGCGAATATTAGGAGCATGTTGCTAATATTCGCAACAAGAGACGAATGGTGGCGAATGGTTAAGAACATTTACGAATGTCTTGCGACCATGTCCCGATCATTACGAATTATTGGTGAATTCTATTCGCAAGGGAAATTCGGCACAGTGTAAGAGCAGTATTACGAACAATGCGAATTGCATAATCGCTTTATTCGTAAAATGTTTGCAAGCACTCGCAACACTCGCAAGGCCACTCGCAACGTTCGTAATACATCCGCAAGACATTCGTATATATATGGATTTGTATGCATTCGCAATGATCAGTAAGGCTTCGAATTTTCAATATTTGTTCCTGTCCATTCGTCTCTTTTTGTCTAAGGGTAATGGTTAAGAACATTTACGAATGTCTTGCGACCTTGTCCCGATCATTGTGAATTATTGGACAATTCTATTCGCAAGGGCAATTCGGCACAGTAGAGTAGCATTAAGACAGACATAACGAATGGTTGCGAATGGCTTGCTAGCGCCACGAATACATTGCGATGATTACAAATGTCTTGCGAGTACTAACGAGTACGTTGCGAAAAAAATAGCAATATGACTTCCTTGTGAATATTAGGAGCAAGTTGATATGTTCAAAACAAGAGACGAATTGTAACGGATAGTTAAGAACATTTACGAAAGTCTTGCGACCATGTCCCGATCATTGTGAATGATTGGAAAATGCTATTCGCAAGGGCAATTCGGCACAGTGTAAGAGTAGCTTAATGTGGAGACGATAAGATACAGCCACTAACACCGCGGATGAGAAGAATCTTCGCAAATCGAAAGAACTGGCACAGCCTTTACTTTGGCACAGGCGCATGAAATCTGTCAGAATTTTTTTATTATTTTATTTAACCCGCGAGAAATGTAGGGTCAAGCATCCTTTGGTAATGTGGAGAAGATAATAATCTTCTCAAATCGAAAGAAGGGGCACAGCCTCGCTTTGGCAAAGGGCGTAAGAATACGCTCTCTGAAAAAGTTAGCGCACTCCAAGAGTGATGTTTAAGGGAGACAATGCAACACTCTAAACCACTTGCTTGGCAGAAACAACATCTTGTAGCCATCAAACTGCACTTGCCTTATTCAAGTCGCTCCGTTTTCGTGATAGGGGCATGTTGTTTCATTGCATTATTTTGTCAGTGTGTCGTTTTACAAACAGACATTTGTGAGCACATTCGTGGCTGGAACCCTGTTGTAGCACGCGCATTACTGGTTTATGTCCTGGCTTGTCTTGCACCAATTTCATAGGACTTTGAAAACTGCCCCCTTTTTAAAGAAAACTTCCCTTTTCCCGCCTGCTTAGTATGACACAGTAACACTGCCTGCCATAAATGTTCCTACAGCAAGACTCACTGCCCTTTAGTTAATTCAAAAAAATGACGTTTCAATCAAATTGTCAAACCATTGATTTGGTGGCGAATATTTTAATGATTGTGAACATTTCATGACCGGTCCTTAACCTTTTTGAAGGTTATAGTTTCATAGATTGTATTGATTTATGACTAATGCTATTTTTCTCGTCATTTTGCCTTACTTCAATTTTTCCTGTTTCCATATAATGCATTGTATATATATTACATCATCATTATCATCATCATCATCATCATCATCATCATCATCATCATCATCATCATCATCATCATTATCATCATCATTATCATCATCATCATCATTATCATTTGAGACAGGTGTACAGAAATGTTTGTATTTCAACTTTTTTGTAGTATTGTTATATTTGCATTTGGCCTTCTTTTGCGCTTATCTTTTAGAATATTGGAGTGATTGTGTGTGTGTGTGTGTGTGTGTGTGTGTGTGTGTGTGCTTGCGTGCGTGCGTGCATGCGTGCTTTCGTGTGTGCGTGCGTGTTCGTGTGTGTGTGCGTGTGTGTGTGCGTGTGTGTGTGTGCCCTAAATCTTTATCCTTGTTAAACAAACTTCAGTTCTGTCTCTCTCCCTCTCCTTCTCTCTCTCTCTCTCTCTCTCTCCCTCTCTCGCTCGCTCTCTCTATCTCTCGCTCGCTCTCTCTCTCTCTCTCTCTCTCTCTCTCTCTCTCTCGCTCTCGCTCGCTCTCTCTCTCTCTCTCTCTCTCTCTCTCTCTCTCTCTCTCTCTCTCTCTCTCTCTTTCCCTCTCTCTCGCTCTCGTTACCTGTTCCAACTGTTCATCGTTGTCCAAGACTTGCTTTAACTGATCACTGCTGACGTAAGGTAGGAAGATAGTTTTCTTGACAGTCATGCCAGGTCCGATGTCACTCACAAGGTGCCTCACCACTCTCTCCGACTTGTCCAGCTGCTTGACCGCTCGCTTCACCTTCTCGGCAAGGTAGGGATCGGCCACGTGGTATGTCTGGTTGGAGGCACCCTTGGTTTTCCCCACAGACTTGAGCTCTCCGATCAGAATGCCGTGCTGGCGGTGGATCAACAGAAAGTCAAAATCGCCTTTGTGATATCTTGGTGCTAAGTTGATGGGTCGTGGGAGCTGTGCAGCGGCCGCGGCATAGGCAGGCTTGTTGAGGTAGCTGCCGAACTGTAGCTGAGACAGGATGAACATGGCCTCGTGACGACTGTCACCAAGCTCCTGCAGGTTTAGCATCACGTGGTTCTGGGAAAAATCTTCCTGCAGGTCGCTGTCCTGCATTCCTACTGGTGGGAGATGTGGTTCTGGCTCCACGGCCCACATACGCTGCGGTACTGTCCAGCCCTCAGGGTTGGTACTCTGAGCTGAGTAGAAAGACTGGGCACCAGCTTGTGGCTGTAGCACATGCACAGGCAGATCGGTTCCGGGTACAATGTTCCTGACATAGGGCACCCTGTTAAAATGTACAGGCGGCACACAGTAGGTACGGGTGAGAGCTTCAGGGTAGAGTGACGTCACGATCTGCCGCCAATCGTCAGCCTGTGGCTGTTGCGTGTTTCTGGCCGCCATGGTCTTGGGTACAACCTCCACTTGCTATAAACGTCGTGCTCCGTACTAGGCGAACAACTCACAGCCGTCTGTCTCGTTGCACTGATGGGTTTGATCAACAACTTGCCTTTCCTTGCACCCGATTAAAGAACCAACCAGTGCTCGACACATGTCATGTTCTGCTGGGTTTGATCAACGACTTATCTTTCCTTACACCCGGTGAAAGGTTCAAACCTTCACTTGCTATAAACGTCGTGCTTCGTTACTTGGCGAACAGCTCACAGCAGTCTGTCTCGTTGCACTGCTGGGTTCTTTCCCTAACACCCGGTCAGACAATCAGCGCCAGACACAAGTTCAGTTCTTCTTGGTGTCTTACTCAGTGACAGAACGAAACAAAGCCTGGTTCTCCTTTGGTTTTCTTGGTTCACACTTGTGACTGAGCTGTTCCTGTCTCTTCACACAATTTCGTGACACAGCACGTTTAACGTTTGTAACTCAGTGTGATCGGCTGTGGCTGCAGTGTCTAAACTGACACAAGACGTTTCACACCTCTACTTTATACAGTGCTGGGGCGCGCTGGGAGCTGACACGTCGTCACAACGAGGCTGACAAAGCCGTTAGTAACCGCTACGTCACGGAACCACAATTCACGGGTTGCTATGAATAGACAGGAAGCACAATTGCAAGTGCGGCAAAGTTTTGTTTGCAACTAAATCAACATTTGAATAAACACATTCACAATTTGAGCCGTACATTGAAAACACTGACTTTGGCACATATCTGTGACTTCGCGGGATGTCAGTCTGACAGCCCATTGTAATAAAAAGGATAACTGCATGTGTTTCAAATCAATCATATTTAAACCACCATTTTCTATATCACTACACAATATTATCCTCTTAACCTTTTCAAATGCTTTTTTATTATTTTCTTTCTTTTTCCATAAAAATCTAAACAACAATCTATTAACTTCTGCTAATACATTATCAGGGATTACAAAAGCCTGCATATAATAGACAAATTGGGAAATCAAAAACGTTTTAATTACAATAATTTTACCCATAATACTCAAATTTCTTTTCTCCCATGCCGAGATCAAGCGCTTAACAGACGTAATTCGCTCTGTCCAATTTTCCTCAACATCAGAGGCTGATCTGTCATTACAAAATTAAATTCCCAAAATCTTTAATTTTTTCTTCCATTTAGAGTTATAAAAGGTGTCTTGACAATGTTTCTGACTTCCTAACCACATGGCTTTGCATTTCGACAAATTCAACTTTAATCCGGAGACGTAATGAAAAGAATCAACAAGTCGCGTAAGGCGAAAATACAACATTTAATCAAGTAGCTGTCGAACTCACAGAATGAAACTGAACGCAATGCTATTTTTCAGCAAGACCGTATACTTGTAGCATCGTCAGTCCACCGCTCATGGCAAAGGCAGTGAAATTGACAAGAAGAGCGGGGTAGTAGTTGCGCTAAGAAGGATAGCACGCTTTTCTGTACCTCTCTTTGTTTTAACTTTCTGAGCGTGTTTTTAATCCAAACATATCATATCTATATGTTTTTGGAATCAGGAACCGACAAGGAATAAGATGAAAGTGTTTTTAAATTGATTTGGACAATTTAATTTTGATAATAATTTTTATATATTTAATTTTCAGAGCTTGTTTTTAATCCAAATACAACATATTTATATGTTTTTGGAATCAGAAAATGATGGAGAATAAGATGAACGTAAATTTGGATCGTTTTATAAATTTTTATTTTTTTTTACAATTTTCAGATTTTTAATGACCAAAGTCATTAATTAATTTTTAAGCCACCAAGCTGAAATGCAATACCGAAGTCCGGGCTTCGTCGAAGATTACTTGACCAAAATTTCAACCAATTTGGTTGAAAAATGAGGGCGTGACAGTGCCGCCTCAACTTTCACGAAAAGCCGGATATGACGTCATCAAAGACATTTATCAAAAAAATGAAAAAAACGTTCGGGGATTTCATACCCAGGAACTCTCATGTCAAATTTCATAAAGATCGGTCCAGTAGTTTAGTCTGAATCGCTCTACGCACACA
>NC_090252.1:74254319-74256819 GCF_037325665.1 Littorina saxatilis
CATCTTCTCGCACTTTCAAAGAAATGTCAAATGCATAAACTGTGTCATAAAAAAGCACAGGCACTGTATCATTGGTTTGGCACTGTTGCAGAAAGTCCTTGTCATCAGCTTTCATTTTGGCAGAGCAAGCGACACCCACAGTCCGACGAAAAATGTCCTGCATGTCAAGGAACATTTGCACAATGTTGTCTTTGACAAATGTCAGTCCTCCTCGGTTAAGCACCGTTGTCATGTCAGTTGAAGAATCACAATCACTTTCTGACAGCTCACTGAACCTCAGTGCTTCTAAACAGCGCAGTTTCTCGTATCTGTATGCACCTTTCTTGAGGCCCCAAACTTTCTTTTTTAGTTTCTTCACCACACTCCCAGCAACATACCTGATCACATCCTTCCTCACACACTGGCACCGGTCGGTCATTCGCGTTGTCTTCCTGTTTGCACCCATAGGTTGCTTCGACCAACCTTTCAAACATCCTGAGGCAAATGGAAGCTGATGCATGAGTGGACTTGGTGACCTCTGTAATGCTTGCATGGCTTGCGTAGTACAATGAGTGAGCCTTTTCCTTGGCCGCGTTCCGGAACTTCCCTCGTAGACCAAGGCATGACTCAAACACCTGAAATTTGTCCCGAAGAACAGCACCTGTCAAACAGACCACAAAGTCTTACACTTGAACACATACAATAGAACCACCTTTGTATTACCTCAAACAATCTGAGAAAGCGGGTCTTTAAAAGGAGGCAGTCTTAAAATGAAGGAAAATTTACAGAAGTTATGCACAGACAAACTGACAAAATAAGGTCTTAAAAGGGAGGGATTATCAAATTGGGGGGGGGGGGGGGGGTGGTCCACTGTATATATATATATACAATAATAGATTTTTATTAGTCCATATCTTGGGATAATTCCCTGCCTCGTATAACTTTAAAAGAAAGGCAAACACACACACCATTGTATTCAAAAAGAACACTTGCACATTGACAAGCTTCATATTGATTGATTGAAGTCTGGAATGTGTACGCGAATGATCAACAATAATTACACGTATGCCATACAGGGAGCACTGCTTACTATATATGACAGCTTATTCTCAGCGTAACTGAATAACTTGAAATTTAAACTTGAAATTGTTTTACATTATAAGCAAAAGTGAAAACACTACTCCAACAAAATTGTATTCATTCATACAGTGTTTCTCTAAACACTTACAGTCCAAGGTTTTAACATGGCTTCACAGATCAGCTGACAGGCATTCATTTTCTGCAATCTCACTGCACACCTCTTCCAAAAGAGGAACTGTCACCTGTTGACATTTAAAAACACATGTAAATGTACACACAGTGACACAATAAAAAATCATGCGTAATGAGAATTATCTAACAATATTATATGATGCACTGGTGTCAAATGTGTTATGGTATTTTATGTTATCACAGAATCTAAGTCTTGAAAAATACACATGTTCACACAAAAATATGGCAAATACCACATGAGACTGAAATATACACAAATCTGCAGTAACTTGACTGAGAAATCACAAGCGGGTGTAGTTGTAGGCATCACAATCACAAGACAAACAAATTCTGCCTTTATGTTTAATATTTTTTAACAATAAATGTTGCAAATGTAACGAATAACTTCTCACCTTTTGTGAAATAGTACTTTGAGCTTGACACACTTCTGACAAAAGTGGTGCTTGCTTCCTGAAACAAAATTATTCAATGATGAAAAGAACTGAATGTGGCAGTGTTCAAAGTGATATTCAAACTTGTATGTAACTATCAGTACCTATACTGTAAAACGAGAAGGCTATTGGCATGCTCGTCAATCAGTATGTGTCATTCAGTGTTTTGTGCTGTAACAATGAAATGCAATCAATGCAAGTTCGTGCAGTCTAGAAATAAATACAACAATAATTTCAATTGAAACCACAAACTAGTCAAATAAATTGTGTAAATAGTTGGACAAAGAGATGCTTATTAACCCAGGGAAATAAAAGGATTTCTTAGCAAAACTTTCCCAACCCATTTACCTGATTCAGTCCGGCTTTTCTGCTTTTAACACTTACTTTCAGTTTCACTAGAATATATCACAACTACAAGAATAACAATGGAACAGGAATGAGATTTTGTTTTGTTTTTGTAAACTACATCAGGATTTAACTAGTTTGGAAGCTCTGCTTACATACAAAATACAGACAGTGACGTTCAATCGTGGTGGCTGATCAGTGCACTGACTGAGACGGACGATTCGATTTGATCGCTTCACCACGCCTTTCCAACTATGTGCTCCCATACAGTTTTGGTAGATACATGCTTGTGCAAGTATGTTATTAGTATTACCAATATGAATCTTATTTTCCTTTCGATGGTCAGTTTTACTCACCTCTGTAACGGCAGTCACCTCTGCGAATGCTGTCGAAGAATCTAACCGAAAATAAACATTAATAATAATAATAATAATAATAATAATGCAAACTTTTATAGCGCTATTCTAGAAAAA